>NC_089767.1:39477008-39499508 GCF_040412425.1 Macrobrachium rosenbergii | reverse complement strand
TCTCTCTCTCTCTCTCTCTCTCTCTCTCTCTCTCATAGCCTTCCCCTTAACTATAATAACTTGGTTATTATAGTGTAATTAGGAAATAAGTTCCATTCTCTCTCTCTCTCTCTCTCTCTCTCTCTCTCTCTCTCTCTCTCTCTCTCTCTCTCTCTCTCTCTTCCTTTAACTTCATTTTTGTATAGCGTAATTAAGAGATAAGTTAATTTTTCTCTCTCTCTCTCTCTCTCTCTCTCTCTCTCTCTCTCTCTCTCTCTCTCTCTCTCTCTCTTCCCTTTAACTTCGTTTTTGTATAGCGTAATTAAGAGATAAGTTAATTTCTCTCTCTCTCTCTCTCTCTCTCTCTCTCTCTCTCTCTCTCTCTCTCTCCCTTTCTCGTTTTTGTCTCGTAATTAAGAGATAAGTTAATTTCTCTCTCTCTCTCTCTCTCTCTCTCTCTCTCTCTCTCTCTCTCTCTCTCTCAAGTAACGACCCTCCTAACTATCTTGTTACCATGGCTGCTGCTTCTGCTAATCACTCAGAGGAGATTGCCTTTCTGTTAATCAGCCCCCCCTAATCACTTAGTGATTTAATTCCACGTCGATCCAATCACCGCCGTGTGCCGGAGGAACAGATCTCCCCGTTATTTTCAGAACTGTCGTTTATTTGTCCCTCCTGGTAAATTCAACTTTCACTTGATAAGTGGAAGTGAGTCATCTGTTTCGGTTAAATTATGTCTCGGAGGCGCGGTGGTACATTTGGTGTCGAATTAGATGGTACATTTGGTGTCGAATTAGGTGGTACATCTGGTGTCGAATTAGGTGCTATATTTGGTGTCGAATTAGGCGGTACATTTGGTGTCGAGTTATATGGTATATTTGTGTCGAATTAGATGGTGCATTTAGTGTCGAATTAGATGGTACATTTGGTGTCGAGTTATATGGTATATTTGTGTCGAATTAAATGGTGCATTTCGTGTCGAATTAGATGATACATTTCTTGTCGAATTAGATGGGACATTTCGTGTCGAATTAGATGGTACATTTCGTGTCGAATTAGATGGTACATTTCGTGTCGAATTAGATGGTACATTTCGTGTCGAATTAAATGGTACAATTGGTGTCGAATTGGAT
Source organism: Macrobrachium rosenbergii (assembly GCF_040412425.1). Classification (NCBI taxonomy): domain Eukaryota; kingdom Metazoa; phylum Arthropoda; class Malacostraca; order Decapoda; family Palaemonidae; genus Macrobrachium; species Macrobrachium rosenbergii. The sequence goes on along the minus strand of NC_089767.1, from coordinate 39,498,396 downwards.
GGTGCATTCTGCGTCGAATTACTGCAGATGGTACATCTGGTGTCGAGTTAGATGGTACATTCGGTGTCGAATTAGATGGTAGATCCGGTGTCGAATTAGATGGTACATCTGGTGTCGAATTAGATGGTACATCTGGTGTCGAATCAGATGGTACATCTGGTGTCGAGTTGGATGGTACATCTGGTGTCGAATTATTAGATGGTGCAATTGGTGTCGAATTCCTAGATGTTACATCGGGTGTTAAATCAGATCTCAGTTGTACTATCAGTAAATATTTCAAGGACCCAAGATAGAATTTATTGAAGGTCACTATGTGATGGATTAGATACCAGAACGCGTAGATTAGACGTTGAGGAAAAGCTCTGAATTTATTTCTAAATGTTTGTGATAATTGGATTATTTCTTACAATTGTTCCTAATCATCGCCTCCTCCAACGCTCAGTGACGCCAAGAGAAAACTTTAAAAAAGCATTTAGATAGAGTGAAAACTTAGAATTCATCCGTACCAGAACTCATCTTCCTTAGCTAATGCTTCATTGAGACGGTGAATCGACGATCAGTTCATAATTTTGATTACACGTGTATAATTGGGAAGTGGTTTTGCGTGTAGAAACTTTTTTGTTTATTTGTTATTTGGGTGGATGTGTCATGATTTATTATTATTATTATTATTATTATTATTATTATTATTATTATTATTATTATTATTATTATTTATTTAGGAAGAGTTCAGTATCCATTTCTTTATTTTTTATTTGATTCTCTCTTCATTTGTTTTGCAAATCAGATGTTCTTAAGGCTTGTCATCATTTTCCACAGTGACAGTTTATTTTGGGGAGACGCTCCAGTCTCAGATTTTTCATCGTGAATAAAACTGTCAAAAATACATTTGGGATGGATCTAAAATCATGCTAAAATATGTCAGACTCAGTGAAGTAATTATGAAAATGAAGTGATAAGTTTTTTTTATATATATATATATTTACGGTTATAGTTACTCGTTTTAAAACTGCATCCGGATTCCAAACCAGACTAGGTTTTAACATATCAAGATATTGCGTCAGAGTAGTTTTTAATGTTTACAATTTTATATATATATATATATATATATATATATATATATATATATATATATATATATATATATACAGTATATGTATTTTAATATATATATGCAATGAACTTACGTATATAGTGTATAATGTATAAACTTGTAATTATGCGATGTATATATATATATATGTATGTATGTTGGTGTTTAGTATATATGCAATGAACTTACGTATATAGTGTATAATACCCACATCATAAACTGGTAAATATATATATATATATATATATATATATATATATATATATATATATATATATATACTACATTTTACTCCTTTAGTAAACAGTAATAACATAACGGGGATCGTCAGGTAATTGCATTGCATACGTTCGGTTATCATCAAGTTATATCCAGTCCTCTCAAGACCCGAGAGTGATCTACCCAGTCCTCACAGGATTCCTAAACCAATTTGAGGTCTTCCATCAAAGGGAACCCGGCATGAATAGAAGCTTGTTTGCTGCATCGGGCAAAAGAGCATACAGAGAGAGAGAGAGAGAGAGGAGGGATATATATATATATATATATAATGTCAATAATATGCTGTCGAGAGTTTGATGAAAACAAGATGGAATGACGCAAAGCTTTCCTGGCAACCAGATGTTCGGATGTTGATGTACCTTGTTGGGCTGGGAGATGTTATCTGGTTTGCAGTCGCCTTTCGGGTAAATGTGGCTGATTCGTATTCTGAGAGAGAGAGAGGGTAATAGGGCATGATAGTGTGTCTCTGTATTGAATTCATATTTCATATTTTTCTTTTTCTTTATTTTTATTTGCTTTGTCAGGGTAATCCTAACCCCTCCCCTCCAACTCCCTGCCCTTTCCCCCTTCCTCATGAACTTGTTGCTTTTGTTATTTTCAAGGCATTATGGGGAATGCCTCTCCTCCTCCTCCTCCTCCTCCTCCTCCTCCTCCTTGATGTACAGTTGTTGTTTTTGGTATTTTCCAGACTTTTGAGAAGGTCTGTGTAATGTAATGTTTCCAGCATCCCTGGCTCTGGTTTTATTTTTCTCTATTACCTAATATCTAATTTTTAGTGCGATCTGCATTCCTAATAGTTCATGATTTTTTTTATCCGCTATATAATCTTGTCTGATGTTATCTTCTTCTTTTTATTAGGAGCTTGATAATAACTCGAACACAAACAACGAAATTTTTAGTGGTTTAGTATTCCTAAGGTATATGTTTCTTTAGTTTTTAAAAAATCACCTACAGAGTCCCTCGGTATATTCTGTCAGTTCTCTTGCACTGAATACCTTTGATCTGTCTACATTTTGGGCTGACAAAAAGGAATAGCACGTAGTATTTAATTAGGCTAATCAAGTTTTTTTTTTTTTTTATGGAAGAAGCACTTATAATAATTTTAGCGCCTATCTCTGAATAGACCGCATACTCGTCGCTATACTTCGGTTCTAACTTTCGTCAAGGTTATTGAAACTTTATTGCAAGGCTCAATTTCTTGTCCTATAGTTACTAATATAAGTATATATAACTGGTAATTATAGGAAGGAAGGATGAGAGGGAAGCCGAGCATTCCTTTTACTGTACCTCCGTTCATATTATATTTCTTCCGTCTTGCTATCCAACCCCTTTGAACGATTATGTCATAGTGCAGCTGCGAGGTTTTCCTCCTGTTACACCTTTCAAACCTACCTACTCTCAGTTTCCTTTCCAGCGCTGAATGACCTCAAAGGTCCCAGTGCTTGGCCGTTGGCCTAAACTATATTCCATTCCTTAACGTACAGTCATTCTTAAGATACAGCAGAAGAAGAATTAGGTTCAGAGATGAAATCGACCTTAGTTTCATTTCAGATATAATATCCTTTAAAAATTTCATGTCAGAAATACTATCATTTAAAAATATTATTCTGTAAGTCTGCAATACAGCGTTGAAGTGATTCCTGTCAAACTTGGTATACAGAGGCAGCCCATCAGTCATGAATTTGCATGAAGAGAGCTCATCCATCTCTCTCTCTCTCTCTCTCTCTCTCTCTCTGTCCGCCTGTCTGTCCATCACTGTGTCTGTCAGACTTACCTTGTCGTCATTCACTGATGCCTTATAAATTCCAGTAATCTTTGTCGTCAGTACCCCTTCATGTGTAGACGGGCACGAAGGGAGAGCGTTCGTTCATCTGTCATCTGTGTGTCTCTCTGTCTCTCCATCATTGTGATCTTATTAGACCCTGTATCTCGTTGTCACTGTCTGCACGTTAAAGGAATTTTTTTCTTGTGTGTTAGGATTTTGACCAAAGGTGAAACATTTGGTCCGGATTTCAGTGGGTTTTGTAAACGACATGAATTGGTTCAGTAGTCTTTAAATTGTATTAGATAAACACTCTTAAATTCGTCATGCATACTCCACTCAAGAGTAACCCTTTCGTAGTACAGAAACGTGGGCGATCCTGTGACCTTGAGGACCACGACCTTCCTACTAAAAATAGCAGCCATCGGTGGCGTTTGCCTTTCGCAAGCACGTCTTGTCGAAAGAAAATTGCCGAATTATCTGACTTTGCGCGAGCTCATTACGTTTATTTCCTTCAGCAGTTCGTCAGTCAGTCGGAATGCTTTTGAGGCAAAAGTTGGTCTGGTGTCGCTAGGGGGCGTGTCTTGCTCTCTAGCAATTTCCCAAAGACGTTTGTTTACATAACGTAAAATCTCAGTCATATTAGAGCATTTTCAAATTGGATGTCTTGTATAGAAAAATATAAAATTCTACACAAGGTGCAAGCTATTTATATCCAAGGACCTAGTTAAGTATTGTAACACCAGGCTTATTGTAACGCCAATCTTACAATCTTCTGTTCAATTTGGTCTGTCGTACTCAAATGGCATGTGGCTTTTGTAAGAGAGAGAGAGAGAGAGAATCTGGATCTCCTAAAGGCATTTCTCCAGCGTGAGTCTTCTTGCAGGATTAGCAAGGGGATTATCAGGGATTTTCTCCGTTGTTTTGCGTCGATGGTCGAAGGGATTTCTGCAAGGGATTACACACTGACACTCATCTCTTAAGGTCCTGGCACAGGTTTTACACAGTTGTTCTAGTTCATTCACAAACTCTTGAATTAGTTTTTTTTTTTTTTTCTTTTTAGTCGATGAATAGATTTTCTTATATTAAAGGTATATATTTAATATTACTGAAAGTAATATTCTACTACCAACCATCAGGAGAAGAAATATGCATGTGAAACAATTATGACTTTGTCTGATGAGTTTCAGGTAGCATTCAGAAATCAAGGGCACTATAATTAAACAGTGTTAATTATATGCAGGCAATATTACCTCCAATATACTGTAGAAGTCCAGACAGGATAAAAATTTTTATAAAATTGGTAAGGAAAATAAAACACTGAGCAGTACAACACACTTCGAAAGTCATTCACGCGTAAATCTATCCAATAGCTGTTTCACCGAGCGATTCTGTCAAAGATCGTCCAGGGGGATTTGACGTTTAGGCTGGTGGGCTCAACATGCCCCGAAGTTTTAGCCGAATTCAGTGCACTGACCTGGTAAAACGGACGTGGCGAAAGGAAGAAGAGGGCAGTAGCATTCTGGAACAAATAAAGCTGAAAGGCGTGAGTCTTGTAAATGCGGCCGTGTTGTCAAGCAAGAAAGGTAGTGGGGGGGAAAGAGTTTCTCAGATCACATATTGTAAAGCTGATTGCCTTTTGTATGTTTTATTTTATTCTATATTTATTACCTCATCTGTGACATCTGTGACTTTCTAGGTGTTTCCTTTAAAAGGCTTTTGCAATGGCTTTATGTACACTGGGTGGACATGGATGAACATTTGATGATTTGTCATCACAGAAACCATTACGATTTTAATTATTCTCCAACATTTGAAGGATTTAACCCATCATGGTCGCATTGTTTATTCAATTCCCTTTTTTATATTATATTTTATTTTATTTTTTATATATTTTTTTTATTTCTTTTTCAGGGGCTACATTCGGAATTAGCTGGTATGGTGATATATATGCTAAATATTTTAAGTAAACTTAAACCTAATGAAATTGACGAATTAATAAATGGAATTTTGGGCGATCCATGCTTTTATTATTAATTTTTAAAGAAAAATCCACATATCTATGATGTGTTTTTGAAATATTATATTCCAAACATGAAAGAAACTAAGTATGAATTTAACTTAGTCGATTCTTCTTCGATGCAATCACCAAAGAGATCATTGTGAGTATGCTTGTTAGTTCCTTGATTTTTGTTCTTTACTCCTCCCCGAGATTCTACCTAATGATTTTTCTTTCACCCTCTTGGAAAAAAAGACAAAACCGGTCGGCAGACTTCTGTTTTGCTTCTTGGGGATTTCGCTCGATTCCATTGACGTGACATTGCCTTCGCAGAAGCAGGGCTTGTTCACGTGAGGCCTTTTTCTTTCGCTTGAAGATTCCTCGAGGAAATTGGCATAAACGTCTGTTTCTTGATAGTTTATATTCCGCTTCCCGAATCGCCTTTCGCGAATCTCTGAAAATAAGCAGGGATGTTCCGCGTACCTTACACATCCTGGTCAGCAATTCATTTAAATTGACACCACGATTCAGGAACATCTTACTCGTAATCTCATCAAGTCCTGTCCCCCTTCACACTCTTTAGGTTTTTAGTTGTTTTCATGAGATCCAAAACAGTCACCCCCCCATAAGTATTTTTAAATTCCTCTGTGACCTTGTATTTTTAAATTCCTCTGTGACCTTGTATTTTTTAATTCCTCTATGACCTTGTATTTTTAAATTCCTCTATGACCTTGTATTTTTAAATTCCTCTATGACCTTGTATTTTTAAATTCCTCTATGACCTTTCTATGACCTTTCCTCTGCATCCTATAAATGGTTTCAAAATATTGACTCCATCAGTATGTGACAGTATTCTATTCAGACAGCATCTCTCCGTTTGCATCATGTATTTTAGAATAGTTTTATTTACTTAACTGTTGTATTTGCATTGACCTGGTGGATACAGTGAGCCAGTTTTGTATGTATCAACTTGAACAAAGACGTTTGAAGTCTCTTGGCTATTGTGAAACCTTTCATTCTCATGCAGCTCCAGAGATGTAAGTAAAACGGCAGAGACAAGTCAGGAAACATTCATATTTACTGGAGAAATAGATTCAACACACAACAGGCGACTGATATAAATAATTTTATTTCGTTTTTGAAGATCAGTTGAACGTGAAAAGACCGGTTGAATTTCCTAGCCAATAAAAAGCGAACTAATGTTCTCTCTCTCTCTCTCTCTCTCTCTCTCTCTCTCTCTCTCTCTCTCTCTCTCTCTCTCTCTCTCTGAAAGCAATGCGTATCATGACACATATTCGAAGTCCGAACGTGGGACGAAATGCCCATGAAAACGGGTTACTTGTATCTATACTGCCGGACATTGCATGCGAGGCTTGGCTTGATGAGTTTGTTTTTCACTTTGCTCCCGTAATCCCCCCAAATCCCCTAGCCCGTTCTCGGCTCTTTGAGCAGGGCACCAGCGAGAGGGATTAACCGGTGGGGATTATGCTTCCCCAACTGCCACTGCAGACCCGGGCCCCAATCCCCGAGACTTGGGGGATTTCTCTTGTTTGTTACCCAGGCACTTTGACTCGCTGCTGTGTCGTATTTTCCGAACCTGGGCTTTTTTTTTTTTTTGGGGGGATAGCGATTTCTGTGTGCTTCTGCGTGATGCTGTTTGATCCCTCGAGATCGAGTATGGCCTTCGTGCTTGCTTTGGTTGATGCTTGTGTTTGCTTGCCAGCCTTCTCAGTCGTTTAGGAGGAAAGTTATTTTTGAACGTTCGTGGGGAGAATTGCCAGCCGATCCTGCTGCTCTCTCAGTCAATCATTCATTCATTGTTGCAGTCTGTCTGTCAGTCTTATTTTTTGGGGGGGCGGGGGTGGGGTTAGCGAGGAAAAAACTGTGCCCGTGACTCTGTTAAAAAGCCATTTAGTGTAAAAATTTTTAATTTATCTAAAAATCTGAGTTCCCGCAAGGGAGTAGTGCCGTCAGTGCACCTCACGTGGTGCACTGTAGGTATTACTTGAGGGTCTTTGCAGCCTCCCTTTGGCCCCTAGCTGCAGCCTCTTTCATTCTTTTTACTTACCTCCGTTCATATTCTCTTTCTTCCGTCTGACTTTCCACCCTCTCTCAACAATTGTTTCATAGTGCAACTGCTTTGAGGTTTTCCTCCTGTTACACCTTTCAGATGTTCTTACTGTCAATTTCGCATTCAGCGCTGAATGACCTCATAGGTCCCAGCTCTTGGCCTTTGGGCTAAATTCTGTATTCTGTTCTAAAAGTCCCAGTCTTCTTTCTCGTAGCATTAGTGTTGCTTGTCTTTTCGTACTCGTTTCATTCATTGCATTCCCCTTTTCATGGTCTGGGAAATATTGTAGAAGCCTTCGTCTGTTCATCTGTCTGTTGTTTCAGTTATTTCTGGTGTAAAGGTTTCGGTTTTTTAACTATCAAACACATCTTTAGGTTAGCGAGATATTGGATGATTTGTAAGAGAGTTCTGGTTTGGCAGATAATCTGAGAAAAACAATTTCTGTTGAAAGATGACTTATCTGTAATCTCATTTTTAGTTTTCTGTAAAAGAAACTGAGATGGCTATTTGTCTGTCCGTCCGCACTTTCTCTGTCACCCTCAGATCTTAAAAACTACTGAGGCTAGAGGGCTGCAAATTGGTATGTTGATCATCCACCCTCCAATCATCAAACATGCCAGATTGCAGCCCTGTAGACTCAGTAGTTTTTATTTTATTTAAGGTTAAGGTTAGCCATAATCGTGCCTCTGGCAACGATATAGGACAGGCCATCACCGGGTCGTGGGTGAAAGTTTCATGGGCCGCGGTTGCGAGTTTCATACAGCATTATACGCTGTACAGAAAACTCGATTGCGCCAAAGAAACTTCGACGCATTTTTTTATTTGCTTTTCTTTTGCTAAAATCAAGTAATTAAAGGCACTTCCCTTCTCCACATGTTCGCAAAGTATTTCATTTAATTTACTGTAATGCAAGTGATATTTTCCCCAAATCTTACAAAAGTTATATATTGTTAAATGAGTTATAAAGAGGAATAAACTTGACAGTTGTTTTTTGGGAGAATCGAGAGAGATTTATGCCGGACCTTGTCTTATGGTCTCACTTCCATAACACCACAGATCAAAAACAAAAACGCTATCTTTTGATTGTCCAAGAACTAATTGCGGTGCAAAGATAGTATGATTTAGTGATAGTTGCCATGCGGTAGGTGGTTTTTTTTTTTCCGTGTCACATTTCACAGTCACGTTATCTGGTTCACATCGCTTAACAGAAGTCATATGATCCCCATTGATGTTGTGATATCATTTGCACACACGTCTGGTAACCAACGGATGGTTTGTACACAATAATTTGATTAAAGGTTTTGCGGGTTTTACTCAGTTCACTAAAATTAAGCAGTACAGCTGAGCTGCGTTGTGGTGCGTGGCGTTAGAATTTGACAAGTTTGCAAATTTATCCTGCATTGATTGCAGTGTTGAATACTAATATCCTGTCGTTTATAGTTTTAGGACAGATGTGTTGGGAAAATTCTAAAAGTTAATGAACTAAAGATTTTCTGCTCTGTGAGATGATTTTTAAGGGAACATGTACGTCATTTGAGATTTGTTTGTTACCTAATTTTTCAGTTGACTTTTAGTTACTTTTTGAGCTTGATTTTCATTTTGAGATTCTAACAGAGCATTTTGTAGATACTGCACATGTAACTGGACATTGCTTGAGCACTTGGGGTTTCATAATGAGCACTTGGGGTTTCATAATACATGAATTTGTAAAATTTTCTAGGAATCATATTATGAACTTGGCGTCAAATCTCAAAAAAAAAAAACTTATTTTCGACTGAAGTGTGAACGTTGTGAGTTCAGATTTTTGCTGCCTCCACTTCCTTATCCAGAAAAATTACTCCTCAAGCCTAGGAAGGATTCGCATTTCAGAGTCATTAGGCTTAGTGGCATCATATAATATCATAATAATGATGTTACAACTTTTGAAATGTAATATCTTAATGTTTTTTCCTCTTGTCGAGACTTTTGTTTGGGTGTCTCTCATTTAAGCCACATAATATATGATAGTCTTTTTCGTGACCATCTTATATGTTGTTTATCTTATCACAGATTCGAATTATCCTAAATTACTGTTTTTGAAGGGCTTGTATTTCAGAACTGACAGACTGAAATGTTGTGTTGTCCTTATCAGTAATGGAAACTTCTTTAAGAGGAAAATACAGTTTTTTAGGAATTTTATTTTCGCGCATCAAAACGAAGATAAAAAACTAAGCAGTTTATGGGAAAGATTGTTACACTGTAAGCGGAGAGGCCTGTCAACAGATAAAACCGGTTTATACACGTGTATACACGCGTGAGTAACCTTACAGCAAACATGTATACCTACACAGACAGATAACATACAGTGTATGCCCTCCTGGTGTTAGGAGAGGGACGGAGTTGGTGTTTTTGAAACAGGACCCAAAAGATAAACATTTAACGCACATTTGTTAAAAGAAAAATTGTTCGTTAGGTAGGCCTAGTTTTGTCGAAATGACTGAGAGAAGTAGTTGAATCTTTTATATGAATGAAGCTGTCTAATTATGTTGATAGTGAATTTTTAATGTAATGAGTAGCATCGTGTGTACTTAACGTAAGTTCATATGTATGTGTATATATATATATATATATATATATATATATATATATATATATATATATATATATTATATATATATATATATATATGTATATATATATATATATATATATATATATATATATATATATATATATATATATATATATAAAGTCATTGCTCTCACCTGTGAAATATGTATTTTATTTCATAAAGCATATGTACTACGGCCATTATACTACTCACTCACTATGAATTCTGACTTTCCCTCGTTCACTCATGTTTTTTGAGGCAATACGTTTTCCTCAGCAAACCCTGAATATGATTTTGAGATTAAGGTGAAGAAGCGTTCATTCACGCCAGGGTTCAGATTTCTGTACGGTGAAACAGAGGTCCTGCAGTTAAAAACCACCTATGCTATCGTAAGAATCCTGAATCCAGCCGCTGAGTATTTTTCTACAATTTCATATCCAGGATGTAAGGTTTTCAGTGGAAAACTTATAATATGTAATGTATATTAGTATTTTTATTTTTATTTATATCTATATTTTTATTTTTGACGTTATTTTTTATTTATATCTATATTTTACTTTTATTATTATTAGGGATTCGAAAAATGAAGCCATTGCATGGTGGCTCTCCTACTTGAATAGATCTGGTAAATAGGATAAATTCAGTCTATACACAAACTTCTTAGCAGTTTTATTTATATGAGTATATGCTTTAAAGAGTATTAGATGAAATGTTTTAGTATGGGAATAATTATAAGCCTGACTTGTGAAAGTATAAATGTCATGAATTCCTACCCTCGTGAACATGTGCTGAAAGGAAAGCCACTTGCTTTAGATCAAGTTTTTCGGTACAGAAACAAAAGCTCGACCACTGCAAGTCCAAATGACGCGACTTTCTACTCTAGAACCATCGTATTTTGTAACCCCCCGATCTCGGTGACCCAACAAACACACAAAACGCCAAGGACACAGCGTTATATATTCGGTTGCCTTCGCTGGTTCTGTAGCCGCCACACTCAAACTGGCCCAGCCCAGGTGGTTAGTGTTACCGGCTGTCTCAGCTAAAGCGTGAAACGCCCACCTAAGCTGTCTTCTTGATAGCGACAGGCAGTCGTTGTTTATGTTGGCAGGACCACATTTCGCTTCCTCGTCACTGTGGGAAGGAAGGAAGGAGTAAGTCCCAGCAATCTGTTGTCTGCCCAGTGATGTAAAGAAAGTTCTTTTTTTCCGGGGAGGTGTTGGGGGTCAGTAATAGAGTCTTGAGAAGGAGGAGTTAGTGATAATGCGTCTCGAGTAGTTGTTTGATTTTTCAAAGTCCCCCTCCCTGATGTTTTGTCTTGGAATTCTTTGCTTTCAATTTTTTTTTTTATTTGGCCGGGAAATAGGTCGCCGGATCGTGGCGGGGTAGTGGAGATTCCTGATTCTCACCTGATTTGTTCTGATCTCTTGTTCTTTATTTGTCTGTTTATTTATTTATTTCTAAAATAAAATTATTATTATTATTATTATTATTATTATTATTATTATTATTATTATTATTATTATTATTTAACGTCCATTACATATATTGACTAGAAAGAGGAACATGAAGAGAACTGTGAGTTTTGCATGCAAAACTTAACATTGCTGTAATCTCATGTTACTTATTTATTTCTAAACTTAAAACGTCATTATTATTATTATCATTATTATTATTATTATTATTATTATTATTATTATTAACAGATATGATTTAACATCTATTACATGTATTGACTATCATGCAAAACTGAACTTTGTTGAATTTCTCTGGTTGTTGATGTCCATACTTTGTACATGTAGGGTAATTTCGTTTTTTCATTCTTCATGACGTTACCACCATTAGATAGATTCTTCCTTTCTCGTAATATAATTTGACTTTTCTTTACAAGTAACTACCTTCTGAATACTCTGACCCAATTTTATTGGTTATTCCCAAACTGTTTTGTTATTTTTCCAGCCGACGCCAAGTGACATTGCATTCTTGCTGTCTTGGTTTTTTAATAAGAAAACTGTATATTACCAAAAAAATAAATTACCACCTTCCTCCCATCAGATATTATTCGACCCTAGGCAGTTGGTGCACTGTAAGCATCACTTAAAGTTCTTTGCAGCGTTCCTTCGGCCCCTAGCTGCAATCTCTTTCATTCCTTCCACTGTACCTCCTTTCATATTATCTTTTTCCATCTGACTTTCCACTTTCTCCAACAATTGTTTCATAGTTCAATTGCTTTGAGGTTTTCCTCCTGTTACACCTTTCAAACCTCCTTACTGTCAATTTCCCTTTCAGCGCTGAATGACCTCATAGGTCCCAGTGCTTGGCCTTTGGCCTAAATCATATATTCTATTCTATTCTGTTCGACTCTAGAGGGTTAATTTAATCATGCCTTACCTCCCGGAGGTGAAATTCCCCGTCTTTCCAAACTGTATCACTCCTCAGACAGTTCTGAGCAGGCGATTTCCTCTTCTAAAGGCAGAGAAGTCTTTGCTCGGTAACAACTATCGAATCCAGTCAGATGTATTAAGTGTATCTGTTGGGTCTTCTGCGTTGCGTTGTGGGGTTTCATGCGGGATTATTTGCGAGAGGAAGTTCAGGTGACAGTGTAACCTTGCACACTTCTCTGTTTGTTGTAGGTTTTAATATTGAGTGTATTGCTTGGTTTTCATTTTTCCCGTTTAATATACCATGTCTCTATTACTGTGCTTAATGAAGATGAATGCAAAGACTGCAGTGAACAAATATATATATAATATATATATATACACATATATGTGTCTGTATATATATGTATATATATATGTGTGTGTATATTTTTATATATTATATATATATGTATATAATGTGCGTGTGTGTATATATGTATGTGTGTGAGCCCGCACTCCAGCTACCAAAGTGTAAGCAGTTCTCCTTGCAATGTCAAAATGTTAAGTAAACTCTCTCTCTCTCTCTCTCTCTCTCTCTCTCTCTCTCTCTCTCTCTCTCTCTCTCTCTCTCTCTCTCTCTCTCTGTACTTACTGAATTCATTTGCATAGGTGATTGAGTCCGTCGTCTCTTCATGGCTCCCCCCACCCCCACCCCTACCCCCACCCCGCTCTGCCACTCACTGGAGTGGCGGCGATGTTTATAATCAAGGTTCACGAAAATAACTTTTGATGCTTACGGTTGTTTACAGAGTTATCAAAAGGAGTTTATTTGTTTTGCTAGATTACCGGTTTCCATGTGAGGAGGAGGAGGGGAGGAGGAGGAGGAGGAGGAGGAGGAGGATGAGGAAGAGGTCGGTGACCTCCTTTAATGGAATGTGTTATTTAGATGTTGTTCAGTATAAGTTCTGAAACTGAAGCTCATGAACAAGACTTTAAATGTTGAGGCTTGAAATGTTTTTTATTTTTATTTTTTTTTATATTAATATTTTTTAAAATATAAGTGAGGTCATGTGATGCACGACGGGACTTTTGTCATTCCTTTTAATGATAATCGTTATCGCTGCAGTTGCGATTGAGATAACTAACGAATGCACTTTGTGGAGTTTGCTGAGACTTACGTGTATTTGTGCATGCGTACATATATATGTGTATGTGTATATATGTACATATATATATATATATATATATATATATATATATATATAAATACGTGTGTGTGTGTGTATATATATATATATATATATATTTCTTTATTTATTTATTTATTTATTTATTTATTACTAACAGGACCTCATTAAAACTGGATCGTATCTAGCGGACACCATCCAGTTTTAATGAGGTCCTGTTAGTAAATGTATTAATGCACAGAACAATTGTGTCAGTGATAAAGTTGATATACATACATACTTTCATACATTAATATACATACATGCATACATTGCTCTTTTCGTCAAGTCAGGATGGCCGAGCGGTCCAAGGCGCTGCGTTCAGGTCGCAGTCCGGTCTTCCGGGCGTGGGTTCGAATCCCACTCCTGACAAGTGTTTTCGTTGATTGTTCTCGAAGCATTGCGATGACCGTGAGAAGAATGTTAAGTGTAGGTAATGAGAATTTACTGATGTCTTAAATATCTGGAGAAAGCTTGGCGAGAATGTTGTTAGTATCAGTGTGAGGTCTGTTACGCGTAAAACATCACGTATTGGATGTTTGTAAAGTGATATGACCTTTCATTAGGTAGGTTTTTTGGACAAGGTAAGATTTCAGTAGGTGAAATGTTACTCTTTCATGTAAAGTAACATTTTAGCAGGTAACTTTATCATGCAAAGTTGCATTTCAGTTGGTACTTTTTCATGTAAAGTAACATTTCAGTAGGTACTTTTTCGTGTGAAGTTACATTTCAGTAGGTACTATTTCATGTAAAGTACCATTTCGGTAGGTACTTTTTCCATATGAGGTAACATTTCAGTAAGTACTTTTTCATGCCAAGTAACATTTCAGTAGGTACCTTTTCATGCAAAGCAACATTTCAGTAGTTATTTTTTCATACAAAGTATTTTAACATTTCTGAAAGTTTTTTTTTTTTGCGATCTTTCTCTTCCAAAATGCTCATATTTGGCTATCTAATATGTCAAAATAAAGAGGGTTTGGAATTCTGAGTTGCATGTGAAGAATGCAAGCAAGACTGTCGTACTTTCCACGGCATTGACCTGGTCGTTAAAAATCTCACTAGCCAACAGCATTAGTGAGATATCTTATAAAAAATAATCACGCTACAAAAAAAGATTCAGATTCACGAACTAAACGTGTATTTTAAAGATCAACTCTGTACGGAGCTTACTTTTCCGGACCTGTATAAAATAGATTTTTTGGGTAATCATGTATGAAGCATGGCACACACTCAAACAAGTAGCAATCTTGTTGACCGAGTTGAAGAGCAAACTAGATAAAACAATATACTGATGAAACGTATCTTAACTGCAGCCGCTGTGATAACGGTCTGAGCCGTTGACATGCACGCGATAAGGATTACAGCTTTTGCTGATAAACGAGCTGATTTGAAGTTACTTGTACACGTTCCTTAGTAGAAAATTCTGGAAATGGATAAACGTATCAGCATTTATAACGGATTGTCTATTCATGGTTGTTCGGTGGCAGGCAATAACACGAAAAAAAAGTCACAGGAAAAAAGGTCACATTAATTTATGGTGGCCAGTTATAAAGTCACAGGGGAAAAATTCAGTATTCCTTGGGGGTCATTATCTTTATGATATTTACAGTCTTTTGTTTATGTTTTTACAGTAATCCCCAACGGTCTTGTACTGAACACGCCGCAGAAGTGGCTACATACCGGGTTAAAACCCCTGGGGGTCACTATCTACGAAAGATTAATGTGACTTTTTTTCCTGTGACTTTTGCCTGTGGCTTTTTTTTTGTGACTTCTTTCCCGTGACTTTTTTTCTGTGACTTTTTCCTGACTTTTTTTGTTCCGATACTTTTCAAATATATCTTGCCCTTTAAACAAGAACTGATTTTTACCACGTGTGTGGTATTTTCAGTATAGAAAATAAAGATTATTAGCTCGGTTAAACTCAGTCGTCTAGTTTGTATTTTTCCGTAATAGTGATAACGCTGTAACGGAACGTTTTGTAATTAGTGCAAGTATTAAAATTTATGTTTTCTATTTAGTCTTGTATGTATGTGTTTTCTATATCATATTTTTTTAAGTTCATAACATAGACTCACTTCCGATACTTGTGATGATGATGATGATGATGATTATTATTATTATTATTATTATTATTATTATTTTTATTATTATTATTATTATTAGCCAAATTGCAACAACAATTGGATAAGCACCCCAGTACATAAGAAGTAAAATAAGACCGGAATAATAAACTAAGAAAAAAGAAAATAAAAAAACCACAAACAAAATAAAAAAAGAATTAGAATAAATAGGGCAAATGGAAAATAAGCTCCGAAATGAGTCTCATGTTGTTTTTACCTTCGAATAATGTCATGCAAGGCCGTTTCATTTAATGTCTTCAGGGAATGTGTTAGTTAGTTGGAGAAGAAGAAGAAGAACGAAGGCTTTGCATTGGCATGCACGAGCGAAAGCAAGAGAGTGCGTGCGCGTGTGTGTCTCCAACGCAAACATTTTGACCTTTCTCATGGCGGTGCCATGGTATTTAGAAGGCCAGAGAGCGGCGGTGGCATTTGGGAATTCTTCCTGTCCTGGACTAGAATAAATTGAGAGAGAGAGAGAGAGAGAGAGAGAGAGAGAGAGAGAGAGAGAGAGAGAGGGGGAGGGGGCGGTGGTTAAGAAATTGTTCATGTCTGCCTACCTTCTTCTTCCATTTTATATATTATTTTGCGGTGAGCATAAAATTGAGAGAGAGAGAGAGAGAGAGAGAGAGAGAGGGGAGGCGGGTGTTAAGAAACTGTTCATCTCTGCCTAGCTACTTTTTCCATTTTGTATATTATTTTGCGGTTAGAATAAATTGAGAGAGAGAGAGAGAGATAGTGGGGGTTGTTGTTGAGAATTAGTGCATTTTTGCCTGACTTCTCCTTTTTGTAAATTACTCTGTCGGTGAGAGTAAATTGAGAGAGAGAGAATGATAAGAAATGGTGCATCTCAGCCTACGTTCTTTTTCCCTTTTATTTAATATTTTGTGACTTGATTTTCTTTAAAGTAACAATATTTAAAAGCGTGCGTTACACCATGGTTCGATTTTCCTGCAATTCATTGTCCGTCCACTGCAAGTCACAAATTTCAGTTGAAGGTCATTTTTCTTTGAAAGTGTGATACCCGTGGTGTCCTCGTCTATCCCTGACAGCTGCTTTCTCTGGAGAGAACTGCTTTATGCTTTTTTTTTTTTTCTTTTGACCCCTTTTCCCGTCATTGTTCCTTGCAATGATTGTGGATCGTCAGTTACGTTAATCTTCTGGTGGCCAGCGCGGCATTCATATTATAAAATGCTGAATCTGGGTTAGTGTTGTGCAACAAACTTCCACAGAAATATCCTCTTCATATATTTCCACATTCTCATTAGTAGTGCTTCGAACGTCTATAACATAGATTGAGCTTGTTTCTTCGACCCCGCATGCATTCAGTCGTTTTATAGATATTTAGGTCATTCCTTTCCAATATCTTTTTCACTCATAACACCCAGCACTTTGTAGGTCTTCGTTTCTTCCCTCCCAACACGCTTTTTTTTTTCATTCACTCTTTTTATCAGCCTATCTTCCTCCATTTTTCCATACGAAAGGAGATATTTCATGTGTGTTGCTTATCCAGTTTTCAGGTACTAGTATGCATTTGTGTCTTTGTCAATTTATTCTGTCTTTTACTGCTTATTTTGTTATTCCGATATGTATGTGGAGATGCACAGAGCTACTTCATCACCATAAATTCAGCATCTCTACTGTGACAGTATTGATCATCTTAAAAACGATGAAATCATTGAATTGGTCAAAGATTCTTCCAACGCCATTCATATAGGAATGTTTTTTGTAAGTATCAATCATCTTGCATTTTAGTTGCGATAATTCAGCTTTTTCTTCCCCACGACTGGAATCAGACCACCTGTCAATGTGCCCAAGATGAATATGCTCCACTTTCGTCTTTCTTTTGTTTCTGAGCATATAAAAGGGCATATAATAACAATTTCATTAATGGAAACTTAAACATTATTAGTCTTTAGTGTGTGCAGGTTGTACAACCCAACTAAAGTTATCAGAAATATTTTTTCTTTTTTTTGCCAATGTGTAATTTGTAATTGTATTTTAGAATTCTCTGTTTAATATTTTATCTTTTTTTTTTTTGCCAATGTGTAATTTGTAACTATATTTTAGAATTCTCTGTTTCAGCTAAAGTTTTTACGTCTGGTACAAAGCAACAGTGTCTGAACTTCCGGTTTCGTGATCAGGTATCGTCCATTTTCTAGAACCTATGGAAAACTTGAATCAATTTATGTACTGCGCTAAAGCTATTTTACTAAAATACTCTACCCAGAATTTGTCATTTTATTAAAGATAGGTTAAATGCAATTATGTATAAATTAATAATGACAATCAAGAATGTGAGAAAATTTAAAAAGTAACGCTCTCACATGCATTTCTATGCGATCAATAATTAATACACAGAGAAAGGAAAAAGAGAACCTATCAGAAACAGTCTGCATGCAAGCATGCAACGCATGTGTCCTCGAAGTCAGAATAAACTGCCTTAAAATTTAGGTCACTGGGGTCCTAGCGATTTCCATCGATTCATGCAAATTGATCACCGTCGGCATTGCTTGGGAATAGAATAAACGCTTGTTGGAGTGCTTTGTATTTTCTGTCCCAATACAGTATCTACAGTAGATTTGAAGCTAGCCTGCTGTTGTATTAATTAATTGGTAAATGTAGATAAAGTATGTTTGACAATTTATGCGTTTGACAGTTTATGTTCATATGTCAGCGCAGTTTATTAAGCCTCGCCTTCGCGCCTGCGTTTTCATGTAATGTGTTAAGTATACCTTAGTTTAGCCGGACCACTGAGCTGATTAACAGCTCTCCTAGGGCTGGCCCGAAGGATTAGATTTATTTTACGTGGCAAAGAACCAGTTGGTTACCTAGCAACGGGACCTACAGCTTGTCGTGGAATCCGAACCACGTTATAACGAGAAATGCATTTTTATCACCAGGAATAAATTTCTCTAATTCTTCATTGGCCGGTCCGAGAATCGATCGCGGGCCCAGCAGAGTGCTAGCCGAGAACGATACCAACCCGCCCAATGAGGAACTATTTATTGGTTGGGAAGTTTTTCTGTACGTTTCCATTGATTGTGTTGATTGGGAAGTTTGTCTATTATTCTGTCTCTTTCTTAACACCAACGGCAAACCTGTTTTATGATAATTATAATTTTTTTTTTCGAGAGTTCATTAATATTAAAGAGAGGGTCGACAAAGCTACTCCACTCCTTAGGGACACTATACTGTATATCTGTATCAACGCTCGTACCAGGTAAATTAATTCTTTTAACTTCTACAGTAGCTGGTTGGGAGAGACGCTGGTCCCGGGTTGGAAAACGGCATTGTCTGAAAGTAAGTTAGTTACCAATAGGCTATGGTTGTTACAAATGAAAAAATATATATAGTTTAACATTGCATCTCTTTCTAGACTATCGATTGTGCACAAAAGAACATATATATAGATAGAATTGCTTTTATAACATATAGAGGTTACAGATATTTTCAGTTCAATATATAACAATTTCTTTGGAAATATTTTCCTTCGCCTAGAGGTTACAGATATTTCAATTTAATATATATAACAATGTCTTCGCAAAGATTTTCCCTGGTCTAGAGGTTACAGATATTTCATTTCAATTTATATAACAATTTCTTCGCAAAGATTTCCCTTGGCCTAGAGGTTACAGATATTTCATTTCAATTTATATAACAATTTCTTCGCAAAGAGTTTCCTTGGCCTAGAGGTTACAGATATTTCAATTCAATTTATATAACAATTTCTTCGCAAAGATTTCCCTTGGCCTAGAGGTTACAGATATTTTGAAAATAACAAGGTTACAAAGATATCTTGATAGAGGTTAAATATTTCAATTCAGGTTATATATATTTTTATACCAAAATTTCCCTTGGCCTAGAGGTTACAGATATTTTTCAAAAATTTATGGTTACAGATATTTTAATACAAATTTCCCTTCAGAAGGTTACAGATATTTTGATTCAAAAAATTTATTAAGATATTTTGATACAAAAAATTAGAAGGTTACAGATATTTTGATACAAAAATTATATAACAATTTTGATACAAAAAATTAGAAGGTTACAGATATTTTGATTCAAAAATTAGAAGGTTAAAGATATTTTGATAGAAAAGGTTACAGATATTTCAATTCAATTTATATATTTAATTAATTCGCAAAGATAGGTTACAGATATGGCCTAGAGGTTACAGATATTTCAATTCAAATAATAAGAATTTCTTACAGAAAGATTTTATACAAAAATTAGAAGGTTACAGATATTTTCATACCAAAAATTATATAACAACATTTTGATACAAAAAATTAGAATGTTACAGATATTTTGATGCAATTTATATAATTAGGTTACAGATATTCTGATAAAAAAATTACAGGTTTTCAATTATTTTTATGAAATTAGAAGGTTAAAGATATTTTGATACAAAAATTAGAGGTTACAGATATTTTTAACAAAATTTAATTTATATAACAATTTTTTGATTTCCAAAAATTAGAAGGTTACAGATATTTTGACACCAAAAATTTATAGGTTACAGATATTTTGATATAAAAATTAGAAGGTTACAGATGTTTTCATACAAAAAATTATATAGGTTACAGATATTTTGATACAAAAAAATTAGAGGTTACAGATATTTCAATTCAAAAATAGGTTAAAGATATTTTGATAACTAAAAAATTAGAGAGGTTACAGATATTTTTCAATATATATAAAAAATTAGAAGGTTAAAGATTTTTTGGCAAAGAATGAGAATTACAGATATTTTGATTCAAAATTATAACAATTTTTTGATAAAAAATTAGGTAAAGATTATTTTGATACAAAAAATTAGAATGTTACAAGATATTTTGAAATCAAAATAGAAGGTTATAACAGTTTTTGATACAAAAAATTAGAAGGTTACAGATATTTTAAATTCAAAAAACAATTTCTTTACAAATATTTTGATACAAAAAATTAGAAGGTTACAGATATTTTGATACTAAAAATTAACAAGGTTAAAGATATTTTGATGGCCAAAAATTAGAAGATATTTTTGTTCAAAAGTATATAACAATTTTTTCACAAAAAATTAGAGGTTACAGATATTTTGATTCAAAATATAACAGATATTTTGCAAAAACAGTTTACAGATATTTCAATTCAAGTATAGTTACAGATATTTTGATACAAAAATTAGAAGGTTACAGATATTTTTCAATATAAAAATTAGAAGGTTACAGATATTTTGTTCAGTAAAAATAACAGTAGGTTACAGATATTTTTACAAAAAAATTAGAAGGTTACAGATATTTCAATTCAATATATATAACAATTTCTTTGCAGAAGTTACAGATGTTTCAGTTCAGTATATAACAGTATCCTTGCAAAGATTTTTTGGCCTAGAGGTTACAGATATTTCAATTCAATATATATAACAATTTCTTTGCAGAAGTTACAGATGTTTCAGTTCAGTATATAACAGTATCCTTGCAAAGATTTTCCTTGGCCTAGAGGTTACAGATATTTCAATTCAATATATATAACAATTTCTTTGCAGAAGTTACAGATGTTTCAGTTCAGTATATAACAGTATCCTTGCAAAGATTTTCCTTGGCCTAGAGGGTTACAGATATTTCAATTCAATATACATAACAGTGTCTTCGCAAAGATTTTCCTTGGGCACTTCGGTCTCAAGGAAACGGTGGCACGCAAGATGGTCGATACCCCGTATGGATCTCCCAGCGTCTAGACAGTGAAGAAGAAAAGGAAGAGTATGTCTTCACCTTGATGGATACAAGCACGGATGACCTGGTTTGCGAATCATCGCGTGGCGGAAATGAATATTTGCTTGGAAATGTCATTAAGGTAACATGCAGAAACGGACGTGAGCATGTTTTATGATGATTAGTGTTAATGTC
>NC_089767.1:39442008-39462008 GCF_040412425.1 Macrobrachium rosenbergii | reverse complement strand
ATTATTATTATTATTATTATTATTATTATTATTATTATTCAGAAGATGAACCCTATTCATGCGGAACAAGCCCACAGCGGCCATTTGTATTAGATTATAATGGAGAATTCAGTTAAATTGTATTATTATTATTATTATTATTATTATTATTATTATTATTATTTATTTATTTATTTTTTGGTCTATCACAGTCATCCTAATCGATTGGGTGTTTTTATTATTATTATTATTATTATTATTATTATTATTATTAAAAATACTCATAGTAGCATGAGCCTTAAAATGGATAACTATGGATTTACTTCTCCATTATTATTATTATTATTATTATTATTATTATTATTATTATTATTATTATTATTATTATTATTATTATTATTCAGAAGATGAACCCCATTCATGCGAAAAAAGCCCACCGAAGGGGCCATTAGTATCAGAGAGTCAGGGAGAGTAGACTCCAAGGACACGTAACGAGGTATTGCAGCATCGTGCACACAATGATTTTGTGAAGCAGTGCCGCCCCTCAGATGACTCCCTTTCGGAGGTAGACGGTGACCCATCCTTGGCCTGTTATGCTTGTGGTTGCGCATAGCAACGTCACTTTGTGTCGCGGCAGACTCGGACAATGCTGTTTTGTCACACTGCCTTGGGCTGGATTCCGAGCGCACAAACATCAGGAGGACATGTTTTGTCAGTGCGTTTTGTTTTTGCTCGTAATGTGTTTATTGTTTTTTTTTTTTTTGTTTTTTTATTGTCCGTTGGTTTATTGTGTTCTTTTTCGATGTGTTTTGTCGAAGCTTAGCCGTCTCCCCGCCCATCTTTTTTTTTTTCTGTAAAAAAGAAAGCTATTGTGCAGGCTTTGTCTGTCCGTCCGCGCTTTTTCTGTCCGCCCTCAGATCTTATAAATTACTGAGGCTAGAGGGCTGCAAATTGGTATGTTGATCATCCAGCCTCCAATCATTAGACATACCAAATTGCAGCCCTCTAGCCTCAGCAGTTTTTATTTTATTTAAAGTTAAAGTTAACCATAATCGTCCTTTGGTAACGATATAGGATAGTCCACCATCGGGCCGTGGTTAAAGTTTCATGGGCCGCGGCTCATGCAGCGTTACACCGAGACCACCGAAAGATAGATCTATTTTCGGTGGCCTTGATTATACGCTGTAGCGGCTGCACAGAAAACTCGATTGTGTCTAAGAAACTTCGGCGCATTTTTTACTTGTTTTAAAATGTTTTTACTTTTTTTTTTTTTATAAATCTCTAGGTCTTTTATAGAGCTAGGAGGTTACCTGGCTTAAGGAAAGGAAGGAATATATCCCTTGAAAAGGCTGATAGATAATATTTGGAAAGTACCAAATTCTTATCATAGTTTTACCTTAGAATCCGTGCTATTTGTCAGGTAGGAAAACTTACCTTTATAATATATTTAGGTTCTCAGTTCTATGTATTTGTTATTTAACAAACCGTATCATTTCTCTTGTGCCTATAGTTATTTATTATATGTTTTATTCAGTTGTGTTGTTCAGTTAAAATTAAAAAAAGGGATCATTTCCCTAATACAATAATGGTGTTTCTCACCAATTTATGTACTCTTCCTATACTGTAGTTTTTAAGGTTTTCTCACACGTCTCATTCAGAGTCAGATTCTGGGCGTCTTGTAATCCTGTAGCTGACAAACTATATATTTATTTATTTATTTATTTATAATTTATCTGTAAGGACACGCTTCCCTTATATTCCTTGGGAGGTCCTGGTCATGTTTTGACCCTTTATCGATTTCAGTTTTATTCGTGTATGTGCGTATATGGTTGTCTGTCCTTGTGACTGTGCATATATTCATACACTGTACCCCGATAATAGAATTCCATCATTTCCTATGGGTCGTCATGATTTCATATTGAATTATGAGGTTTTTATTGGCGTTCACGTTATTGCGGTTGAGACCAGTAATCAGCTGTGTATGAAATCAGGGGTTCCAATTCACTTTAATATACACGCACTTACACCTGTCGGGATGAGGTGGAAATAATTATCTGTTGGTAGGCTAAAGTTGTTTTTAGTATTGTACACTTATCAAATCACATATTAAATTTGATCATTCTTAAACAGACTGTCA
Source organism: Macrobrachium rosenbergii (assembly GCF_040412425.1). Taxonomy (NCBI): domain Eukaryota; kingdom Metazoa; phylum Arthropoda; class Malacostraca; order Decapoda; family Palaemonidae; genus Macrobrachium; species Macrobrachium rosenbergii. Next base: position 39,459,892 of record NC_089767.1, on the reverse strand, counting down.
CTTGGTCTCACTGATTAAATGTAATAGCGAAAGAAATACTTTTTTTTTTTAGTTAATTTTGAATTAAAGGGATTTTTCTATTTTAAAAGTTATTTACTCGTCCCATTTCTTTTATTTATCAAACTTTTATTATATTTCTTTGGTTGATATTTTTTTATATATGGCAGTGCGTCCATTTTCCGTAATTTTATCTACCACTTATATCTATGACATATTATTTTTTATTTTTAATTTACTGGACTTCGACATAGGATTTTTTTATTTACTGGACTTCGACATAGGATTTTTTTGTTTTTGTTTACTGGACTTCGATATAGGATTTTTTTGTTTTTGTTTACTGGACTTCGATATAGGATTTTTTTATTTACTGGACTTCGACCTAGGATTTTTTTTATTCACTGGACTTCGACGTAGGATTTTTTTTTATTTACTGGACTTCGACATAGGATTTTTTTTTTTTGTTTACTGGACTTCGACATAGGATTTTTTTTGTTTTTGTTTACTGGTCTTCGATATAGTGATTGTTTTTATTTACTGGACTTCGACCAGGATTTTTTTATTCACTGGACTTCGACGTTGATTTTTTTTATTTACTGGACTTCGGCATAGGTTTTTCGAAATTTACTAGACTTCGACATAGGACTTTTTTTCTATTTACTGGACTTCTGATGATGCGATTTTTTTTTTTTTTTTTGCTGAACATCAACATAGGATTTATGATCCGGCATCCATTTCCTGTCCCAGAACTGTGATCCTTTTTGTACCCTCATTACAGGACACAATGCGCATTCCATTGTACATTACGTGTACTTGTAGTGTATTGCCACAGCCTTTCGAAATGTATTCCACCGGTGATACTCGACTTGTTTTTCTCCTTTGAAACCTCCTGATGATGCGTAGCTTTGTGTCAGAATGAATTCATTAAGACCTACTTGGCAACCAGTCACTGTTCCTGAGATTTAATTTTTGTTGTTTCTTTATTCTGGTTGAGAGAGATGTCTAAAAATGAGGTAACATAGTGCGAGCTCGTTTGTGACTTAGATTGATGCGATTGGTCTTTTCATACTCGTGTGTTTTGTCTTTTATATACCATACACATACACGTGTATGTATGAATGTATGTATGTATGTATATATATAATATATATATATACGTACATAATTACATGTAATAATGACGACATTGATTTCAGTAACGATAACCATATAAAAAATAACTTCAGTAAATAAATATATATATATATATATATATATATATATATATATATATATATATATATATATATATATATATATATATATATATATATATATATGTATGTATGTATGTATATATATAGCTGGCCGTGTGGTTAAGTGCGCGTCACTGTAGTCCTGAGTTCTTGTCTTCCGTGGTTCGAGCCCACGAGACGACGAACTTGTTATCAACTAAAAAATTCCCCTTCGGGTAACATATATATGAACATATATTATGGATATTAAAGGACGTTTGTAGCTTAATGCTTGTGTATATATATGTATATATATATATATATATATATATATATATATATATATATATATATATATATATATATAGTTATTGTTATTTTTATATGCTACTTGTTATCGGAATCATTGTCGCTGTCATCATCACCCAAATTTCATCCTGTTACCAAGTTCGTTGAAACCTACCACGATTAGTTATTTAGTTATGCTGTTAATGTTATCGTGATTATCTGCGTTTTATTCCCTTCACCATCAGCCTTTGAGATACCGTTACTTTTTTATGACGACCGGGATTAGCAACTTCTACTTCTACATAGGTGTGAGCCTATATTTATTGTTTTATTGCGTGTTGGGTCGAGACTCCCTGATATCAACCTCCTGTTTTTATTCTGCACTCACTGGAATACGAGATGCGCGCATGCGCGTATGTGCGCTTCATTTGTCCATGTCTGGCTATGTGCAAGATTGTATATTTTAATATTTATTTTTATGTTTAGATTTTCTATTTTAATATTTATTTCTGAAAACATCTTCATTGGTTATGTGGATCGAACCATGGCCTTGCCGGGGGTATACCGTTGTTATACATAAACCATTTGGGGATGCTTTGACGTACAGTGGACACATTGTATCACGTGTACACTGTTCTCATACATTGTGCTTACTCAACCGTAGATATGCCATTTTCATACCATGAACTTATGGGTCATCGGATATACCATTTTCATACCATGAACTTATGGGTCATCAGTGTAACCTTTTTCATACCGTGAATTTATGAGACATAGGTATACCGTTTTCATACCATGAATTTATGAGGTATAGGTATACCATATTTCTACCATGAATTTATGAGACATGTATGCCCTATTCCTACCATGAATTTATGAGTCGTAGGTGCACCATTCCTACCATGAATTTATGAGCCATAGGTATACCATATTCCTACCATGAATTTATGAGATATAGGTATTCCACTCGCATACCATGAATTTATGAGACATAGGTATACCATATTCCTACCATGAATTTATGAGTCATAGGTATACCATATTCCTACCATAAATTTATATAACATAGGTATACCATATTTCTACCATGAATTTATGAGATATAGGTATTCCACTTGCATACCATGAATTTATGAGACATAGGTTTACCATATTCAAACTACGAATATATTAACCATAAGTGTACCATGGTCATACTGTATGTAAAACAAAACATGGTCTTACACTGGACAATACTGTTCTTGAGGATGGGGTGGGCTTCGCTTGGAATCTCAATAGAGAATCCAGTTGGACTGGTTTTTACTGAAAGAATTTGGGGTGGGTGGGAGGGTAGGGGCGTGTGTGTATGTGGGTGTAGAGAGAGAGAGAGAGAGAGAGAGAGAGAGAGAGAAGAAGAAGAAGAAGAAGAAGAAGGTATTTTAGTTGAAAAACAAGTAATATTTCAGACACGTATTATGATGAGTCATTGGTGTATTTAGTTGAATATCAAACATTTGGTATTTTGAGTGAATTTGATATTAAGCAGATTATATAATATACTATTTTTTTGCACCACTATCAACAGTACTACTTTATTACTTATGTCCAAGAAACTTCTTTTTTATACTTGGCCTGAACAGGTAACCTTATTCCTAATATATGAAGAACTTTGTTCGATTGCTATTCTTAGTTAAGATTTACATAAAACAAGTACCCATTTTAGCTCGATGTTGCCACGGTATCATTTTTGAAAACCACGAAAACCTGAGTATACATTCGGTAACTTTGATATAAAGCATCTGAGAGGAAACATTTTAGAAGATAAAACTTTATTGTTTCAGTGATATTAATAATAAAATTTTCATGACTAACGAAGACCAAGAACGTTAGTAAAAGGGAAGAATATGATTAAAAGCATGAATGCAACGTTCTGCATTACAGCTGCATACATAAATCGCCTCTTCTGTGTCTTGGGATTTAAGGGTTTTCAAAAACAAGTTCATGATTAAATTAAATTTTTTTAAAGTCAAATAAAATAATAAACAAAGTAATGGAGTCTCCGTTGTTGAGCGCCGCCCGCAAGGTCGAAGGTAATACACTCCCATGTGTTCTTTTTTTTTTTTTTTTTATCTGTCGTTGAAGGATATTGTTTTATTTTTTTATTCATGCCTTCGCAAATTTATATGTTTATTTGCATTTTGTATACCAAAGCAAGCGTGCATATAGAATTATAAGCTTGAAATTAAATCCTATTTAGTATTCTCGTCTTATGCACGGCGAATACAACAGTTTGTAAAAGACTAGAATATTAATGTGGATTTTTTTTTTATAAAGAACGCCTGTGTACCGCGTTCAGAATATGCATAATGAGTATGCATGTGCAGAATATGTTTTATGAATATATTTAAAACGATAGCTCTCCTATGAACATTCTTGCATAAGTAACAAGAACGAGGGTTTCGATTTTTTTTTTTTTTTTTGCGCCTTTGCTTCTTATAATAATGGAAAGTAGTAGTTTGGTTCATGAACGCACTTATCTATAGTTTGAGCGTAGTTTCACACTATTATTATTATTATTATTATTATTATTATTATTATTATTATTATTATTATTATTATTATTATTGCGGAATTAGACTGCAAGGCCGTTATGTTACCTATAGCAGACTCCCGCAGATTAAGTATACCTTACGTGGCTAAGAACCAACTGGTTACCTAGCAACGGGACCTACAGCTTATTGTGGACTCCGAACCACATTATAGCGAGAAATGAATTTCTATCACCAGAAATAAATTCCTCTAATTCTTCATTAGACGGCCGGAGACTCGAGCTCGGGCCTAGCAGATTAGATCTCCCAATAAGGAATAGTGAGAAAAACAAAAAGTAAAATAAAGGTTACATGACCATTTACAAAAGAGAGTGCATAATTTTTTAAATCTCGAAAGAGACTATTCTCTTTAATCCGAGTAATTGTATCGGTAAGTGTCTCGTTTGCGTTGGTGGTACATTTTACGGGATCTTGAGCTGCCGGGGGCCCCCACAATCACTGTTTTTTATTACTGTGAAACTAAAGCCGTTGACTTTTATGAGGAAACAAGTTTTCTTGGGTCATTCAAATACAGTATTCTAACATCATGATTGTTTTTGGATTTTGAGGAATGCTGTTGTTGTTGATAATAATAATAATAATAATAATAATAATAATAATAATAATAATAATAATAATGATGATGATGACGACATATAATAATAATAATAATAATAATAATAATAATAATAATAATAATAATAATAATAATGATGACGACATATAATAATAATAAAATAATAATATAATAATAATAATAATAATAATAATAATAATAATAATAATAATAATATAATGATGATAATGATGACGACATATAATAATAATAATAATAATAATAATAATAATAATAATAATAATAATAATAATAATGATGATGATGATGACTAACAAGTTGGTCGAAACATGTAGACGGTACCTGAAGTAGAACCTGAATCCAGACGACGCAGGATTCCACGGATTTCTGATTGGATATTTCAATAAAAGACTTTCCGCATTCCACACACTATCCTTTTTCCAATATGAATATCGGCCAGTTGCTGACCAACTTCGCTGAGCCCGAAAAGCGAATTATAAGGAAAATAGAGAAGGCACTGTATAAGATGAAGTCGCATAATACAGCCATCCTTTTTAATAAGACCTGTTTGAAAGAGGGTCTGTTCCCTTCGGATAATAATAATAATAATAATAATAATAATAATAATAATAATAATAATAATAATAATAATAATAATAATAAATATTCGTTATTTAAATTCATAAATTTTTCCCATGTAATAGCTCCAATGTTACTTCCTTTTTTTTGTCATAGATTTTTCCTTCAAGTTCTTGATGGTGAACTAATAGGTATAAAGGATTAGTTTTAATTAACTTATATGAATACCCTTAGTGCAGGTTCATTCAGAGGAACATAATTTATATATCAAATGTAAACAGACAAACGAGTATCTCCCATCAGTTTATAACATTATCTTGCTTGAGTGCGTCTGGGGTCGACTCGAATCAATTACAGACAGACAGTTTGCCCGGACAGACCAGTCTGCATCCTCCTCATCTTGTTTAGAAAAAAAAATGAGAAGGAAATGAACGTAAAAGTCAGTAAAGCGTAAATGAAGTTTATTGCAGATTATCTCTCTTTACCATGTTTGGCCAGATTTTTTTTTTTTTTTTTTTTGGGGGCGACCTCAGCCTCAATAAATGTCTAACGGGATCTTCATATTATCCGTCTGTTTCTTGGTGGATTCGACGCGCGTTGTATCTTACCTTTACATTTAGATTCTTGAAATATCTTATTTCCTCTTTTGAAGTACTTCCCTTACATGGTGGAGTTGTTACCTAGCTAGCTTGGCTCGTTGGTTGCTTACATATTATGTCCTCGTTGGCCTTGTTGCTGAGGTCGTTGCTGTGGTTGAGTCATTCACTGTGGTTGATATGTTAATTACATTGTTTCTTTAGTTGGTTACGTTGTTTCTTTAATATACTTTGGTCATTTGTTAAGGTCGTTTTATCGATGTGTTCCTTTGTTTACTTTGGAAAGGGGGAAAATTTGATTTAGCCCAGTGAAGGAGATATCACAGTTTCTTGGGACTTGTATAACCAAGCTCGTGGAACACAGGAAATGGGAGAGAATCCCAGAGTATGGCTAGACTAACAGTACTATGTAACTGCCTTTTTTTAGGATTGCTGTTCTTGACCAAAGCTATAATATAAACACTTAGTCTCTCAAAAACTATATCCCACAGTGATATAATGTTTTTTAATATTTGGTGATCTTTCCTAGGCGGTTATCAGTAGCAAAACACTGCAAATGTCATATCTGGTTGTTTTGTATTGACATTGACTGTCAATGCAAAACAGTCTCTTGGCAAGTAGATTTCAGAGCGGTTGTCCTTGCTTGGTCGTCGAGGTAGCGATATAAATTATGGCTGGAGAAGCAGTTGAAAGGCCAGACAAATTGGCAAAGAGAATGTCAGATAGCTTGTCGAAAAGGATCTTTATGCCATGTAGAAGAGAAAAATAAGGAAGCTTGGCAAAATCTCGTAGTTGTTAATAACAAGAGAATGGTGGAAAATGGCAGATGACTTGAAGTTCCATCACCTCGTGGCATTTTGAATTGCAGATAGTTTTTCAAAATGTTGGAGCGTTTTGACTTGTAGATTGGTTTGGGATGTCGGGAAGTATCACAGGGATATCTGCAGTAGGCAGGACCCTTAAATTTATTTATTTATTTATTTATTATTTATTTATTTATTTATTTATTTATTTGTAATTATGGGGCTGTTATCACAAGTTCTACCAAGTATGACCCAAATTTATATAAATTGGTTTCCAACATAGGGAGAAGGTTTTTCAACGCAATTGACACATGATTGTGCTTACAGAATCAACTTCACCACAAATAAACACGAGCATAAACAGCAATGAAGCGTTACCTTGAAATTCATTTTTTTTTATTTTGCTTATTTATTTACTTTTTATTGCCACACATCTTTCGCCGCCTTCGACCTTTCATATTATGAAGTCAGTTCAACATACAAATAAATATTTCAAAAATGAACCTGTCCACAGTTGTTTTTCTATATTGTTTACAACTTGCGCCTCTTATTCTGACCTTACAGAGAGACGGCGAGTGATATCCTTTATCCTTGTTCGGGAGAATAATCGAATAAAAAATCCAAAAAAAAAAGGAGGATTAGTTCGAATCCTATCGATGTTCTTTTTCTAAGGATTAGTTTTGTGCCAAAAGGGAATTTCCCTGGTCGCTGAAAAACAAGTGTGGGGGAGGAATTTTCAGCTGAAGCTGACTTTAAGTTACCTTTAACGGTAGCTCAAGGGCAGACACGATCTCTCTCTCTCTCTCTCTCTCTCTCTCTCTCTCCCTCCTGTTTAATGACGGGTTAAAAGTGAAAACAGGAGAGAGAGAAAAAGGGTGAGAAGCTCTCTCTCTCTCTCTCTCTCTCTCTCTCTCTCTCTCTCTCTCTCTCTGTCCTGTTTAATGACGGGTTAAAAGTGAAAACAGGAGGGAGAAAAAGGCTGAGAAGGTAACTCTCTCTCTCTCTCTCTCTCTCTCTCTCTCTCTCTCTCTCTCTCTCTCTCTGTTCAATGGCGTTTTAAAAGTGAAAACAGGAGGGAGAGGAAGAGCGAGAATCTCTCTCTCTCTCTCTCTCTCTCTCTCTCTCTCTCTCTCTCTCTCTCTCTCTCTCTCTCTCCAATCCCGGGTTTAATGTAAGAAAGGAAGAAGAAAGAAGAAAGGTCCAATAAGAAATAAGAATTGAGTTGGTTTTCATTTCAGGTCTGATTTTTTTTTTTCTGAACCACTGTTTGTGCTTGCATGCGTCTGACAGCGATGGCCGCATAAAAAAAAATCGTACTGCTTTCAGACAATTGAAATGAAAACCCGTATAAATTCATTTGTTCCTTTTTTTTATTGTCTGCATTGTTTCTGCAATATTTATGTTTTCATGAATCTAAGGCTCGTTAGTGAAAAACTGGTATGAGTTGCGGTATATTATGAAAGAAGAAATAAATATGACTAAATATATCATCCGGAATTGACGTGTCGTGTTGTTAACAAATGTTATACGTAATTATTATTTAAGCTTTAGTCGCGGTGCAACATAAAGCCAACAAATGCAGTTTTTTAACAGAAATAACTGATTTTGTTTACAGTGAACGTTTAATCTCTCGATAATCAGGTTTCAGGAGACTAATTTTGTTATGTGCATTGCAACATTTCACGATAATTATTTAGAATTGTTTTTGGGAAAAATGTTGGTCATAGTGAGCAATATATACTTAAAAATATTGGAATAAATATTTCCTATTTTTGATATTATGTAGATATCTTTTGAAGTGAATGATTTAGATTTGGATAAATGATATATCCCGTAATAGATATGGCTACTGAAATCCCTTTTATGAGCTACGTAATCCGCTGAACATATTTCAGCCTCAATCCATTGCTAAATATATCCATCAGAGTTACTACTCCAGACTCACTCATGAAGTGACCACATCCTCTAAAAAAAAAAAAAAAAAAAACTTGTCAGTCTCAGGAAACGAGCACTGAATGACCTCGTAGGTCCCACTGCTCGACCTTAGGCCTAAATGCTATATTCTGTTCTATAGTCTGTTCTGTTGCTAAGGAAATGCTTTATCTGCTGCACACGGCGTGCGAACAACCTAGCTGTACTCATTAGATGAGTGGGTGTACTTAAAGTCATTATGAATTCCAATACATTTTCTCACTGCGGTTTTTATAGCACTGAGATCACTGTCCCCGTGCGGCCTTCGCACGTGACTCGAATTAAAATGAGATATTACATGAATTGTGTCAGAGTATTGTAATCCCCTCTTAATCGCCACAAGCACCGAAGCCCTCAAGGTCGCACGAGACGCTGGAGAGAGAGAGAGAGAGAGAGAGAGAGGTCCAGTATTGCTGGCCTTGTGGAGAATGGGAGAAAAATAAGTGCTGGATTTTAAATCGATTTATGATTCAGTGTATTAATAGGCCATTGTTAATAATTATTATAGAGGATTTTAGCTTGAAAAAATCAGAATGGAAAAGAAAGGAAAAGATTGCATCTCAGGAAGTCGTTAGTTGGTTGATTTAGCGTTTTTGGCATCGCTATAGTTGAGTCGTAAAGGTACATGGACTTCGGAGCAAGTACTGTATTAGAATTATCCTCCCAGACCCCCGCTTTCCTCCACCAGCGCGCGCTCGCGCACACACACACACACACACACACCCTGTATTATCGGCAAAGGAAAAAGACCATTCTGACACACCAGCACTTCATTATAACAATGATCTCATAATATTTGACATTCATTTGTAGTGTGGATTTTTTAATATTTATTAACAGAACAAACTTAGAAAAAAATGAAAAAAAGTCAGTTTCTACAAACTACCCAGAAGCTTAAGATTAAGATTTATATACACAGTATGTATGTATATATATATATATATATATATATATATATATATATATATATATATATATATATATATATATATATATATATTGAATATAAGAGGCTATGAAATTATAAATGTATGTGGTCCAGGAATAGAAGAGAATGCTTGTGAGAGTGAAGTTGTAGAGTATTTGAATATGTGCCAGGCTTAGCCAATTGCATGGAAAAGGATGGTCATGATGGATGATTTAAATGTAAAGGTAGCTCTACAGAAGGAGTTGACTTTTCTTTGGTAGGTCTGGAGAGCTTTTAACAAATTGAAATTTTGTTTTTAATGGTGTTGAGTGTTCACAAGGACTCTTTAAAAAAAGTGAAGAAAAGTTAGTACAAGGTAAATGAATAATTCAGTTAAAATTCAGTGTCAGGTAGAGGAATCTCCGAATGTATTTTTGTGAAATGTTTGCCTAAAAAGAATATGAAAATAAAAGGTATTTATTTCAGGATGAATAAAAATTCAATTATGTTTTTAAAGCGGAGTAGAGGAGTATAGCCGAAGTATTCCTGTGAAATATTTGCCTAAAGGGAAAGTGAAAATAAAAGGTATTTATTTGAGCAAGAAACATTCAGAGTATAGGGTTTAGAGGTATATATAAGCTTAGCAAGTCATATTGATAATAAACGGAAAATACCATTAAGATAGGTGAATGGAGACTGTGCTAGGGATATAAATAGCCTACCAACTTACGAGAGGTTTTTGAGAGCAACTCAGAATTCAAGGACCCGGTGACTGGATCAGCGGTGGTGATTATGGCAGCAGGAAAGAAGAATAAAAGCAGTGCATAGAGAGAAGAATAATGGAATTGGTTCATAAACGAAGTAAAGGAGATCGTCTGAAGTGCATTTGCTAACCACGAGACAACATCGCGTAAACACAAACAAAAGAATGAGTAAGATAGTCAAGGGCGAAGTTAGTGGGAGAACCACCTGTGGGAGGTAACGACGATTTGCTCGGGCGCTCTGGTGAGGAAAAAAGTTGCAGATGGTAAATGGCTTTATAAGCTTAACTGATGCAACTGGAGAGGTGCTTCATGACAAGCGTACGATTGCAGATGGAGTTTGCCGTTTGGTGATTTAAAACAGGCACTGAGGAGAGAAGAGGGGTCTAAATATAAATTTGATAGTGTCTAGGAAGTAACTGTTGAAGGTAAAAAAAGGAGAATAGTTAGAACTGTAAAGAGTGGAAAGATGCCTCGAGTTGATAGTGAGTGGCTTTTGGTGTGCAATGTTTATTTTGGTTCAAAAAGAATGGTGGGAGATATGAATAATAGTGGTAAATGTTATTGCAAGAGTTTTAGATGCCTAATATTACTCGGCATAAGTGGGATGGTTTATGGTATAATTTTGATATATATATGTATATGTATATATATATATATATATATATATATATATATATATATATATATATATATATATATATATATATATATATATATATATATATATAGTGTGTGTGTGTGTGTGTACATTGTGTATTTTAAGATAGATGTAGTTGCCTCTAAGTGTCTTATTTCCTATTATTTGGTAATAAACTTGATTTTAATTAGCATATAGGACAGATTAGCTGCTAGTTCCAAATATAAGTAAAAATCAAGTAACTGAGATAATAGGCATAACAAAGTGATATTAATTTGCCAAACATGGTAATTATCATAATGACACTAGTCTTGTGATTATCATAATTACACTGTTCTTGCGAAAACTCACCAGTAGTTGAAATGAAACCATCCCGGCGTTGCAATTTAATGATTGATAATCTATTTTGAGTTGAGAGAGAGAGAGAGAGAGAGAGAGAGAGAGAGAGAGAGAGAGAGAGAGAGACTGACTGACTCCCCTGGTAACAACAAACCGTCCGTATCCATGTGCTCGGGCGTGGCCCCCCCCACCCCACCCCCCAACCTTGTATCTCACCCCTTTCCTTAACAGCACCCCTCTCCCCACTCCCCTCCCCTTCCTATCACACACACACACACACACACACATGCATTTACCTCTCTCTCTCTCTCTCTCTCTCTCTCTCTCTCTCTCTCTCTCTCTCTCTCCGTGCATGGCGCATGGACAGCACAGGAAAGAGGGGTTTTCATTTTAGATCCCTTTGACATCCTCTTGACAGAGTTACGTCACCTTAGTCATCAGTGTTTGCTTTTATGAAGGATGTGGTCACCCCGGGGAGAGGGGGCTGGGGAGGGGGCGGTTCTTCAGCATGCTCGGTGGGCTCGCGTGTTTCATACACGCGCGCGTGTTTAGTAAAACACACATTGCTGCGTGCTCATGCGTGCGTGCTTGCAGGCTGGCTGGTCCGTGCACGCGTGCGTGTATGTTTGTTCATGCAGTTGAAATTCAAGTGTGTCTTATAGTAATTAAATCTATTTAAAAAATCCACGTGTCATTTCTCTATCATAACAGTTATTAGGAGCTGATTTATATTTGATTGTATTAGGGTGTCACATTATGTATACGTAGCAAAATCGTGGAGCATTTTATCATAAACATTATTTTCTACCAGAGGTCAAACCAAATTGGAATACCAGCCTAGCTTTAGCTATGAGGTAGCTTCAGATGTATATTTATGGATGTGTATAGGAAATTAAGTACGGTTTTTGCCATTCAAAGGAGTTATTTATAGGCACAGATTTTTTTGTCACCTTGCAGGATCTTAAAGCCATTCTCAGTAACCTGTTTTGAACATTTGTCTTTTGCGATTTGAAAACTTGGGTTACTATTGGGATAGAAAATGTCTTCAATACATATAAAAAATGTACCTTACAGAAAACGATATATCGTAAATAGCTGCAATAAAAATCAAGTTGATTTTTTAGTTTTTATACTCCGGAATAAGGTTACATTCATATACACGCGTAGAGAGAACAAGACTACAGAGTTCCTCCTGAAAGAAGAGATGAAAACATTTTCTGAAATTTTAAGAAGTAATGCGCTTACTTAACCATGAGATAATTCAATAGGGTATCCAACTCCTTTCTGCCCCATGTTTGACTCCCAGCTGATGCTGGTTGCCTAATACCCATTTATGGCTGGATCGACTGGTGAGGATTGGCTGGGATTGAACCACGGAACTTTGTAAAGAAAACGCGGTACTTTCACTACAATGCTTTTGATATCTCCTTTCCCTTAATATCTTTTGGTATAGTCAGGAACAGACTTAGTAAATTTTTAAATGCTGAACACGCAAACGATGAAAAGGAGATGAATAACGAGAAAAATGATTAAATAGGCAGCACAAAATATACTTGATAGCAAATAAGTTCAAAGATTAGTGAATGTTGAAGAGAATGATAAATATGAATCGAGAATATAAATGAACCGAGAATGATATATTTGAATCAAGAATAATATAAATGAATCAAGAACAATATATTCGAATCAAGAATAACATAGATGATTCAAGACAAACAAATAAATATGAAAAGAAATTGAAACGTGAATGACTAATCAACAACACTACAGTCCCAGGATGCACATTGACTAGGCAGTCAGTCACGGCTTTTTATAAAACGCCTGGTTCGGGCAGCAGCCAACTTCCTTGGCGATAATGCAGTCCCCCAGTGCCCCAGGAGTGGATGTTGCACCCGACGGAGGCATGTAAGATTTATGGGCACGTCTGTGTGTAGCAGTATCAGCACTGTCCACATTGCTACACACAAGTTGGGTCCGAATTACGGACTTCAGTGACTTAGTGACTCCATCTTGGAGACGTTGCTGGGTGAAGTTTCTCGCAGGTGACAAGATTTGCCTCTTGGGATTAGGGGTTGAGGTCGTGACCCCAAAAACCTGGGGGTATTCATAAGACTGATACCCTTACAGGGTTAGTTGAGAGGCATTGATGATCGGTTTAAGAAGATAGGTCGCATTTTATGCGGTGTAGATGCAGCTCAATTGAACTATCAAGATGGGTCACATTTTATGCAGGGTAGATACTTGTCAATTGAAATATTAGAAAGGTCACATTTTGTGCAGGGTAGATGCAGCTCAATAGAAGGTCCTTGGAGACAGAACTACCAGTTTAATGATCTGAAATTATCAGAGAGAGAGAGAGAGAGAGAGGCAAGGAAGCTGTGAGTTCGTCCGGAGCGCGTGTTAGGAACACAGACGTCAGGTATCGTGAAGCATTGTTTGAACGTGAAAACAATGCAAGTGGCACCTGGCTCTGCTTTTTCCTGTGTGTGATAGTTCCCTCGAAGTGGCGTTTGAACTCTACTTACTGTCCGTTTCTGAAGCAGTAATGCAAATCCTTTCGTTTTCTTTTGTTGAGGTATTTGATGAAGACACAGGCCCAGTTAGATGAATGTCTGTTGTAAATAGTTCCTTAGGAGTATAAGTAGCAATTAGTTATCAGACACACAAACACACACACATACATACATATACTTAGATTTGTATTTATTTATTCATTCATATCTTAATTTATCTATTTCCAATAACTGATCTCTTTCTGTGTTTCCCATTACGTTTTATTACTTCTTTCGAATGAACACCATAATATTCTTTGGAAGGAATAAGTCAGTGGCCTCTTTGGGCTCATATGAATAGGGTTCATAATAATAATAATAATAATAATAATAATAATAATAATAATAATAATAATAATAATAACATACATTTTCGAGACCTAACTTGAAGCCTGGCACAGAATTAGTCATTAATTCATTCTTCCATGTGATCTATGAATAAATCGTAGAGGTTAGCAACAACAGGCCACTCCTGCTCTCTCTCTCTCTCTCTCTCTCTCTCTCTCTCTCTCTATGGAGATATATATATATATATATATATATATATATATATATATATATATATATATATATATATATACACACACACACACACACACACACTAATTCGAAGAGCAGTTTTTATAGGAGTGTGTTTAGGCAGCCATTCTTAATGTACTCTCTCTCTCTCTCTCTCTCTCTCTCTCTCTCTCTCTCTCTCTCTCTCTCTCTCTCTCTCACACACTGATTCAGTGAGCAGTTTTTATAGGAGTGTATTTAGGTAGCCTTCCTGATGTACTCTCTCTCTCTCTCTCTCTCTCTCTCTCTCTCTCTCTCTCTCTCTCTCTCTCTCTCTCTCTTGCCACCACTACTTAGTGATTGTTATATCCTGTGCATGACTCATATATTACCTCTCGTTAAATGAAGGCCACGGCTATTTTCTCTCTCTCTCTCTCTCTCTCTCTCTCTCTCTCTCTCTCTCTCTCTCTCTCTCGGTGTTTTTTTTTAAATATCCTTTTAAATTTTTTATCATTTCTCATCATTCGAAAAAATTTCTTCTATTAAATGTCAAATATTTTTTATATTCCTTTATAAATATATTAACTGTCAAAGAGTATTCTTTATTTCTCTTTTCATTATTGTCTGCAGAGAATTTTTCCATCTTCATATAATATTTTATCGATAAACTATTTTCGCATAACTTTATGCATTAACTGTAGGATGCTAAATTTTTATTGGGTCTCATTTTTTTTAAATGGTGTTAATCTATATTTGTTCGATTTATACTTCAGTCCTCGTTCTCATAAAGTAGACCTTATCCCAGAGGTTGTTTTTAGAGGAAAATCTAATTTGTAGAATTTCAGTATGCTTCAGAGGTTGCCCGGCAAGGATGTTTACCCTTGCTTTTAGTTTTCTTTAAAAGAAAACTATTGAGATGGCTATTTGTCTGTCCGTCCGCACTTTTTCTGTCCGCCCTCAGATCTTAAAAACTACTGAGGCTAGAGGGCTGCAAATTGGTATGTTGATCATCCACCCTCCAGTCATCTAACATACCAAATTGCAGCCCTGAAGCCTCAGTAATTTTTTTTATTTTATTTAAGGTTAAAGTTAGCCATGATCATACGTCTGGCAACGCTATAAGTGCCAACAACACAGGCCACCACCGGGATGTGGGTGAGAGTTTCATACAGCATTATACGCTGCACAGAAAACTTGTTTACGTTCCACAGAGAAAGATTGTCGCATCTTAACCGTATTTTGACAATGAATGCAAATCGCCACTTTCACGAGTCATCGTGTTTAATTGCTTCTTTGTGGAGCGTAAAAATTTGAGCTAATTTGAATTTAACACTTTTCCTGAATAAAAAAAGACTCGCCTCCTGTGTGAATGACGAGAACTTTCCCGTGAGCAAATAGAAAACTCGCACCTCATCAGAGAGAATACGAGAGTCAACTCTTTCTTAGTTAAGATGAGACTGCAGCCATGCGTTTCGTCTGTGAGAACATCTCTTTAGTGAGTGTCATCACTGGAGTTGATATGAGAATCTGCTTCGTGGGTGAATGTGCATCCTTTGATTCCCGTGAATGGGTAAAGTGAATTTGAGATTATTGGATGCAAGTTTTCTCATTGAAGCTTGTGGAATTACAACACCCGTCAATAACAAGTGAAATTCAAGTAAAATCTGCAATAAATGGAATTTTAACACCAAAATATAGCAATAATACCATTAACAACAATAACCCATCATAGTTATACTACCGGCCATAAATTTGTTGAACATAGAAAAGTATGCATACAGAGAGAGAGAGAGAGAGAGAGAGAGAGAGAGAGAGAGAGAGAGAGAGAGAGAGAGATCCGCAAGGCTTTTAAGAATTAACATCTTATCTGAAGAGATTCTCAAAATCCTCAATTATTTTCGCCATTTATAAAAGAGAAACAGACCTGTTACTCTCGACCTCCCTTTGCTAATCCAAATCTCTCCAACCAGGACGGTCCCAGACCTGTATACGTTTTTATGCCTCAGAGGTCATTTGCGGTCTCACCCGGTCACTTTGTCGGTCCCTCGTCCCTTATCGGTAACGGGGAAGTAAAGGGTTGAATAGGATGTCAGAAGGATTCAGGCGTGTCCCTCTTGAGATCCTTTATCCGCCACAAATTGCCGACGGAATCCTTTAGGGAAAACGTAGGATTCCGGTTTAATGGGGTGTTTTTGGGAATAAGGAGAGAAAGTGTCGGGATAGGAGAGGAGTCCTTGGCTACAGGAAGGACCCCAAAGGACTCGCGGTTTGATTTTATAGTTCTAACTCCAATTTTTGAAAGGTTTTCGCCTCTCAATTTTTGAAAGGCTCTTTCGCCTCTCTCCTTACGTTCTCAGTAAAGGTTAGAAGGGTCATGATACCAGTTTCTCTCTCTCTCTTCTCTCTCTCTCTCTCTCTCTCTCTCTCTCTCTCTCTCTCTCTCTCTCTCCGGCCTGGTCGTGATTGTTTCAAAAGATTAAGAAAATAAGAAAATTAATTATTTTGACTACTGTGTTTTTGTGACAATTTTTTATTTTTGTTAAGATTATTGAACAGTATGAAAAGGACATTATCTTTCATAGCAAGCAATTACAAATTGTGCGCAAGATTGGAAGTGGAGAAAGCTGTACAGCTGATGCGGAAAAGCTTTTTATTTTATGATGAGTCTTCTGTGTACGTGTATGAAAGGGCTATTTTTTTTTTTTTTTTTTTTTTTAAGGAGCTCATCCACGATTTGGAAGTTAAAGAACGGGTGGTTCAGTGACTGATTTCTAATTTTTGTCTGGCGCCGCCCCCATAAGGAAAGACGGCTAAATTAGGAATATATATATACATACATACATACATATTTACATGAATAAATACACTCTGCGTGTAGACTTGATATTGTTCAGCTCACTCACTACTGACCCCATACGTACCGTATGTGTCTTCAGAATGAATGTACCTTGTACCTTGCTCTGACCTTTGGGACGGCATTTGACCTTCCTGGGGACGGAACTTACTGTCACGGTCTTCTCTTGTATTGCCGTCGTTTTGACAGTATGGGTACATATGGGTACACAGTTATAAAAGCAGTATGGTGTGTGTACTGTTCACAGAGCGCGTCTGGTAAGGAAGTATTTTATCGTGATTTATTTGGCTTCATATAATCATGGCTCAACTGTGATCTGATTTTGTACTATTTTTAACTGGTGTCCTGTTAGAATATGCGTTTTATTTTATGCATCACCACCACCTCTATCCCTCCTCCTCCTCCTCCTCCTCCTCCTCCTCCTCCTCCTCCTCCTCCTCCTCCTCCTCTACCTGCTTGATATTGATTGGTGGTTTAGAAAGGTCTTAACCGGTTCGACCTTCGCGGCCAGTCATTGAGTCTCGTGGCTATTTGTTCATGGTAACAAGGGTTATATTGAGCTTAGGTATCAGGGGTGTTAGGAAGGATCAGGTGTTGGAGATCGTATTTGTATTTTTCCAGCGATCCCTTCTCCAAGGCTCTATAGGATTAAATTTTGTTTTGTTTCCATTTTTTGCTAATTACGGTTACCTCACCCTCTAGGCTGTATAAGATTAATTCTGTGAAGGGTAACACTTGAAA
>NC_089767.1:39409508-39439508 GCF_040412425.1 Macrobrachium rosenbergii | reverse complement strand
ACGTATATAAGTATTGTATAGTATTTATTACCCACCCTGTCCACTTAACTTCTCGATTTCTTCACAATTTGGAAGCGCTTATCACCACGAAGTCTACGACCAAATGAAGATAAATGAAGCTGTACTGATGCCCGGGGATCCGAGTATTAGCACGGAGTAATGATAATTACCTCGCCAGGGAATTATCGTTACCTCCGACCCGAGATCGAATCTCGGCTGGACATCAGTAATTGCTTCATTTATCGTTTATCTTCATTTATCTTCGTTTGGTTCTAGGTCTCGTAGTGACAAGCTTTTCCAAAACGTGAAGAAATCGAGAAGTTAAGAGGGCATTTTGACAAATAAATACTACACACACTCACATATATTTATATATATATAAAATTATATACATATAATATATATATATATAATATATATAAATATATATAATATATGTGTTCATTTCCATATATACTGTGTGTGTATATATATATGTGTGTGTGTTTGTGTGTGTCATTGATTAAGTGCTTGCTTGCGTTTGTGCAAGTGCAACCATTAGATTTGTGGATGCGAAAGTACAGGAAAAGACATGGAGTGGCTGAATTTCAAAGAGACGCTTTTGTGTTGCAAGGTGGTTGGAACGATGACTTTGATGATGATGACGATGATTCAAGGTAAGCTGATGTTTTTAGATAAGGTGGAAAAAGCCATTTCCTTGTGAAAACAACTTGAACTATGTGAAATAAAAAGTGATACTAAGATAGCAGATAAGTGCAAGCACTGGATATAATCTTCTTCATATACTGAGGCTAACATGCAGTCATCAGAATACCATTTCAAACTTGTCCTCTTGTCCACAAGAAGAATGTTTTCGATCTGGGTGCAAGATATTGCAGGATCACTAGATTTCAGTTGTTTCTTAAGCAATTCTCCCACGTTTTCTCTAGCACGATTAAGGCGACTCCTGTTTTCTGAAGTCTCCAGAACGAAATACGCGACACCTGATGTAAAATATGTAAGTTGTAAATAAACAGACCCCTGACTTTTAGCGTAGT
Organism: Macrobrachium rosenbergii; assembly: GCF_040412425.1. Lineage (NCBI taxonomy): Eukaryota > Metazoa > Arthropoda > Malacostraca > Decapoda > Palaemonidae > Macrobrachium > Macrobrachium rosenbergii. The sequence goes on along the minus strand of NC_089767.1, from coordinate 39,438,471 downwards.
CTCTAAATTCTGATAAAATCTCCTTTATGGCTTTTGCAAGGAGAGTCTCCTGGCCACTGAAGGCTAAACCTCAGTTTAAGACCTCTGTTTTATTAACTCTCAAGTTAGTTATTTATAAATTAGTTCGCACTTTACGTCAACTTTTTTTTTGCGTCGCTTGACCTTGATGTTTTGCGTTTCATTTTTAGCTTGGATCACCTTGCGTCAGTTTTCTTCTCATTTGTATTCTGGAAAGTATGTATTATTTCCTTATGAAAGTTCCTGAGGAACATTGTCCTAATTTTCATGCTTTTTCTGTTAGCAGTTCTTTAAAAAAAAAAAAATTCAAGTTTGGCAGATTTTAATAATATGTGTTATGATTATAGTTGTTCTCAAGTTGTGGATTTGCTATATACTTTTAGGGTAGTGCATTTTTTTAACAGACATATTATATTTGTATGTATATATATACATATGTATGTATGTATATATGTATGTTTGTACGTATCATGAAATTAATATGAATTCGTTGAGTGGTACAGGTGCTAGCATACTTGTTGATTTGACATGTATACTTAAGTATTCAATTATGAATATGTTAATTATCCATTTGATTCTACAAATATCAATATCAATTCATTCTCAGTAGAGGGAGAAGTGTAACGTTATTCTCACAAGAAGAAACATAACCTTGTATGGAAAAGGGGCTGACTAAGCAAAGAGCATACGACTTATCAGTACTGAATGGCATCACGCCTCCTTATATGGAACGACACAGACAGACAGAGAGAGAGAGAGAGAGAGAGAGAGAGAGAACCAAGGTCGGGAAAGCAAAAGAGGAGAAACATGAATGAGGAAGTCTAGAGAGAGAGAGAGAGAGAGAATGTCTGCCTTATTTGGGGCCCTTGCTCATTCATTGACAAGGCCGCTGAAGCGAAGCCATGGCATTTGGTGTCGTGTGTTTTGTGTTTTTATTCATGTCACAAAGCAGACCAGCTCGTAACTGCCTCTTCCCTTCCGTTGACAACCCTCCTCCTCCTCCTCCTCCTCCTCCTCCTCCTTAATCTCTTTACCATGCCCACCTCCTCCCCCAAAGACTTATTAAAAAATAAAAACTATCAATATGAGAGGGAGCGCACTTCAAGACTCTAGTAAGTGTACTCCACACCTATTCCCCCTCCCCCTCCCCAATCTCTTTACCATATTCCCCCCGCCCCCAGGTGCTTTCCTTCAGAAACTTGTTAAGGTTGAATTTGAATGGTATTTATTTAGAAAAAAAAAAGTTAGCAATATGAGAGGGGGTGGGGAGGGGGTCTCTGTTAGACTCCAGAGTCGTCTACTCATCATTTTCGTTTTTTTCCAATCTATATTTTATTTTTAGATAATTTTTGGTACATCTAACGTTCCTTTTGAATAATTTGATAAAATGCAGATCTCACCCCACATTTTGGTATTTTCCCAGTATTATGATATTTTATATTTTATATTTTATTTTAGTCCCTTTTCCATACAAGGTTGTGTTTCTTCTTTTGAGAATAATATTACGTTTCTCCCTCTACTGAGAATGAATTGATATCGATATTTGCCAAATTAAATGGTTAACTAACATATTCATAATTGAATACGTAAATATACATGTCAAATCATCAAGTATACGTTAGATATCCGAAAATATTTAGAAACAAAAGAAAATAATTTTTTGAATATCTGAAATATTTCAATATTTTAACAGTACACGTCCATGCGTCAAGTCTTCGTTTCAATTTTCGTGGAACCTCTTCAGAAAGTACATCCAAATTCCCTTCTTAGCAATCCACTCTCATCCGGTGGGGATTCCCTCGTTGACCCGTTCTCGCAAGGAAAGTAATGTGAGAACGTGAGTGACTCACGTTCGGCACCGTTCCCTTACTTTCTCCTTATACGGAGGTTGCGTCCGCTGTTCCCAGACAGTGACGTCACGTTTTTTTTTTTTTTTTTTTTCAACTTCTCGCTCTGCCGATTGACCAGACAAGAAGATGGGTCGCCGTCAAGTGGACGGGAGACCACTTGGCGTCGAGTGGAAAGTGGCCCTGTGGAAAAGTGGTCTAGTGCTTCTTAACCAATACGCCGTGAGTTTTTAGATCTATGGACCTTTACGGATGCGTGCTTTTGAGTAGTGCCAGATATTGGACTGTACAGGCTTTCATTTGATTGTTTCTCGTTTATATATATATATATATATATATATATATATATATATATATATATATATATATATATATATATATATATATATATATATATATATATATATATATATATATATACACTGTCAGTTCTGTTATAAGACTTTTGGTCCATTTATGCCACATGCAGTTTTTTCAAATTTTTGTTACAGACTTCTGTTGTAATTTTTATAGTAAACACTTGATCCTATACACCCTCTTCCTTGCCTACACCCACTGTATACCTGTGGCTTAATATTTGTGAATATAAAAAAAGTCATGCGTAGATGAGTGACAAAAGTTCAGCGTATGTGTGTATTTTATATATATATATATATATATATATATATATATATATATATATATATATATATATATATATATATATATATATATATATGTATATATTTACACACACACACATGCAAACCAATCACCTGCAACAACCTACCATTACTAACCGTTATTAACCTTACTTTTTAGAAAGGTCTCGATTCCTCCAAGTCATTATTAGTGAATTCTCACGCCAGGTGAGTCACTGTCGCGAGGTTAGTTGTCATTATGTCTGGCGGGGACATCAGAATAAACTACTTCAGTTTTCCTTCGGGTGAAACTAAAGGCGTTTCCTTATGGTCATCTTGCGTGAGTCACCAAGTTGGAAACCTTGTTGGGGGAGGGGCCCCCCCCCTCCGCCCTCCCTCGTTGAAGGGAACACCCCCTTCATGAGTCTTGAAGGACGAGAGAATCCCCGAGTATGAAATTGGTGTGAAGGGGGAACCAGGGTCTCTAATTTCCTTTGCTTTTTCTTCTTCAGGTTTTTTTTTTTTATTGGATGTTTACTTATATTCGCAGAGTAAAGTTATACTTTTCATACGTATATACTTACATTTATATTTACGGTTATGTATGTATGTATGTATGTATATATATATATATTATATGTATAAGGGCTGATGCCTTTATTTATATATTCATCACGTTCCATAGTTTCGTGGTTTAGTTTATATATATATATGTATGTATATATGTGTGTTGTGTGTGTGTGTATATATGAATAAAACTATATGATGAAGAATGCTGTCAAGATTGGGAAAAACATTTTATTGAGTAGGGTTTCGAGGTAGATGACCTCTTCATAAAGCTGATATTACAGACAAAAGCTGTAAATCGAAGAATAAATACACTAAATTGTATTTTCAACATTTTAAATAATTTTGTCATCAATTTCAACTTGATGAAGTCTAGGTATGCTTCGAGATTCCAAAACCTTTTATTTATTATTTTTTGGCCGTATTGCAGAAGAGGAAAATAGCAAAGAGATATTGATTGTTTTTGCCGTGAAAAGCCCTTTATTTATAATTTTTTGGCCGTATTGCAGTAAAGGAAAATAGCAAAGAAATATTTATCGTCTGTGCTGTGAAAAGCAAATCATGAAAGGATTTTTCTGTGTACGTACTCGTAATCGGATCGAGCATGGGTGACAGTGAACTTATCCACCAAGCCATCGAGAATGACTAAGATTCCAACCTTTGTCTTTTTCGGATAGTACAAGGACGACAATAGTCTTGTCCACCCAACCATCTTGAATGGGCAATAGATCTGCTGTCAATCGTGGACCATTCCAAAACGCATGGGTTCTATCACTTGTCTATTTCGTCCTCATCATTTTATCTTATTTGCATCGCCGGTTTATATCACTGTCAGTATCTTCACCTTCGCCTTCACCTTCAGCTATCACTTTCGTCATCTCCCGCGTCCTTAATCCAGTTAATTATCAGCCGAAGGCCGTCCGCATCCTTTTGCACACGGGTCCTCGTCGCGTGTTTTGATGACGTCATCAAAAGAAAGGTTTGGGGAGGGGAGGGAAGAGATTAAGGGGGGGGGGAGGGGAAGGAGCTATCCAGAGTGAACCTACGTGCACATCCTGTAAGGGATCCTCATGACTGGTGCCTGATCGGTGCCAGAGTAGTTAATGAGAGGGTTGTGTGTGTGTGTGTGTGTGTGTGTGTGTGTGGTGCCAGTGCCATTTGAATTGACGCCCCTGTGCCGCCTCACCGTGTCTCTCTCTCTCTCTCTCTCTCTCTCTCTCTCTCTCTCTCTCTTCCGTGTGTTTGGCAGTTTGCTTGTATGTTTGTCAAGGGTTTAGGCTGATAGTTTGGCAGTTTTTGTTTGAATGTTTGTAAGGAGAAGGGTTTAGGCGTGAGTGATGAGGTGAAGATTTAGATTTACATTTATATATAGAGAAATATATATACTGAGGTTTAGTGAATGCGGTTGAGAATGTTTACGCATTAAGGAGAAATTGCTCTAGAAATAAATTTGATCGAATTTTTAGTATGATAATAAGTTGAATTATGAATTGGAATTAGGAAGATGTAGCAGCAGATGTTTTTAGTGATTGATAAAATTATTCATGTATATATATATATATATATATATATATATATATATATATATATATATATATATATATATATATATATATATATATATATATATATATATATATATATATATATATGTGTGTGTGTGTGTGTGTAAAGAGCCATTTCAGGTGTTTGCAAAAGAGAGCACTGAGAGTAAATGTGAAGAAGAAGAAGATTTTGACGGTAAGATAGAAACCAGGCAGGTGGAACAATAGATTTTAGTATGGGGATGTTGGACGCAAGGAAGCAGTGTAACGGTTGATGGTAGAATGAGATAGGAGATGATGAGTCACTTCGTACGTGAAGCAATTATCCAACAGAAGAGTGGGAAGGATCTTGAATTGTAATTGGAAGCCAAGGTTGGAATATTGAACTGATTGTTGAACCAACTCTCCTTCATGGAAGTGATGGTGGGTGTCAGATGCGAATGAAGTGAAAATAAAGAAATCTGTTGGTGCACCATTTATTAAATAGATTCTCTCTCTCTCTCTCTCTCTCTCTCTCTCTCTCTCTCTCTCTCTCTCTCTCTCTCTCTCTCTCTCTCTCTCTCAAATCCATGATACAGGAAGCAGTTAACCATAAAAAAATGCGAAGTTATTGAGGTACCATATATCATGTACCTCTCTCTCTCTCTCTCTCTCTCTCTCTCTCTCTCTCTCTCTCTCTCTCTCTCTCTCTCTCTCTCTCAAAGAAGCAGCTATCTCTCTTTCCGTCTTTTGTAAGCGTTTGAAGTCTCTCTCTCTCTCTCTCTCTCTCTCTCTCTCTCTCTCTCTCTCTCTCTCTCTCTCTCGTCTTGAAGGTGTTTGGTATTTCGAACTAATTAAAGATAAAGCCGACTTTGCAACTTGACATAGCAAAGTCCGCCGCCAGGATAAACGGAGTTCTGATTGGTATATTGACTCTCGTAATTGAGTTCCCTCGAACTTTCGCTTCCTGGTATTTGGAGATGTGTTTTGAAGCAGTTTCAGGCCCGGATTAAATGGTACTGCTTGAGTTTTTTTTTTTTTTTTTTTTTTTTTTTTTTTTTCGCTGAAAGCAGTATTTGCTCATGATACGCAGCGCAGAATTATTATTTAGTATTGAACACTTACACAGACAGACAGGGCTTGGCCTTTAGTATAAATTTTATATTCCATTCCACAGCCCAGAGATCTTCAAGCAGTAAATATGACAAAGATAAGAAACATAATTTTCTGTTTTCTTTGAGACTTTTAATTGCTTTCACCCCAAGGGCATTTTTTATTTTTTATTTTATTTTTTTTTTTTGCTCGGTCCTTTTTTTTCAACATCCTTGTATTTTCTGTGTGGTCATCGGCCAGAAAAATGCCCTTGATTGTAGTCTAATTGGCCTTCTCTTATGAAAAATAGTCTCTTATGAAAAAGAGTAGAATATATTCTTACCATTTTCATGATTTTTAAACTCACCAGCCGTCTCCGTTTACTCAGGACCGCTCCGCTGTATAATTTCCGGGATCATTCGAGGCTGCAGTTATATTCATGAATTAGCGTCTGCTTGCAAAAGCACCTGAAAGAACTCTTTAATGATGGATATTTCACGCAGCGTTTTTGCGTCTTTTATCCTTTCATAGTGGTAGTTACCGCCTTGTTTTTGTTGACAGAGGGATTTAGGTTTCATTAATGTGGTCGGTGGGGGGATGACCATCACAATTTACTGGGACTGTCTTATCAGCGGCTACTCACTCTGCAGAGAGAGAGAAAGAGACAGTCTTTGTAGCGTTAGTTGAAGCGAGGACCCACTAAAAATACTCGTCTGTTTCTTGGGATCACATGTCGAAAAGTGCCCGAGGGGTTTGGTTTTTAATGTCTCGTAGCTTATTTTGTTTTCAGTTTTTTCTGTTTGTAAATGTGTTTTATTTATTTACTTTTTTTTAGTGTCGTGTTGGTGAGGGAATGTACGGATACATTTGTCCTTGTCTTTTATTTCGTTATTATTTTTTTTTTCCATGTTTTAACTCTTTTGCATCACTTACAATTCTGCTTCTCATCCTTCGGAATGTTTGTATTGTTTTGTTTGTTACCGTGTTAACTGTTCAGATTTTGTATATCCTTTATTCTCCTAAAGATTCCACCATTATCATTATGTTACGCATGGAAGTAGTAACTAAACCAACCAGAGGTTTAATTTTTTAACATAGAACTAGGTATTTATGCACCGATATTTTGAAAAAAGCTTTGTAATAATGTACCGGTATTTTGAAAAAACTAGGTGTTAATGTACCGATATTTAAAAAAAATAGGTATTAATATACTGATATTTTGAAATAGTATATAAATATCAAAAGGCGATGGATATTTATGTGCTATTTTGTAATAGTGTTGAGACCGACAAGGTTAAGGTGCCCAAAATATCCAGGCCCCGCGAAAATTATAAGAGAGAGAGAGAGAGAGAGAGAGAGAGAGAGAGAGAGAGAGAGAGAGAGAGAGAGAGAGAGCAGTAGTGTTGAAATACCCAATAGCTCAGTTCATTCACGTTGTATTTATGTATTTTTTATTGGTAAACTTCATAACTGATAAGAGAAAAGTGAAGTCCTAATTTCTACTACTGTAGCGCTCACACTTGGCATTGAAGCCTTGGCCTAGGCGCGTTATTAAGCTGGGTGCCGGCCAACGGCCATAGGCCTCACCCACTGTTTATTTGTCTTTGTCCCGATGTTGGTTTCTTGGTGCTAAGGAAGTACAGTGAGCCCGCCTTTAATTTCGTCGTCGTGCGCGGAAATCATTGTCTGTAGAGTGTTCTGTTCTTTGATGATCCAGATCTTAGGGTGAGTGTCGTTCCTTTTGTGACTGGCCTGTAGACTTCCCACTAGATCAGGGCATTAATCTTCGGGTTTTGTAACTTTTTGGGGGGTTTTAATGTCTCTCTCTCTCTCTCTCTCTCTCTCTCTCTCTCTCTCTCTCTCTCTCTCTCTCTCTCTCTCCTTAGAGTTTTCTGAGCATAGTAATTCTCAGTGATCATTCCAACATAAGCTAAAAATTTTTTATTTTCTCTCTCTCTCTCTCTCTCTCTCTCTCTCTCTCTCTCTCTCTCTCTCTCTCTCTCTCTCTCTCTCTCCTTTATAGTTTTATGATCATAGTAATTCTCATTGATCATTCCAACATAAGCTAAAAATTTATATTTCTCTCTCTCTCTCTCTCTCTCTCTCTCTCTCTCTCTCTCTCTCTCTCTCTCTCTCTCTCTCTCTCTCTCTCTCTTTATAGTTTTATGATCATAATTCTCATCTCATTGATCATTTCAACAGAAGCTAAAAATTTTTTTCTCTCTCTCTCTCTCTCTCTCTCTCTCTCTCTCTCTCTCTCTCTCTCTCTCTCTCTCTCTCTCTCCCCTTATAGTTTTATGATCATAGTAATTCTCAGTGATCATTCCAACATAAGCTAAAAAATTTTTATTTCTCTTCTCTCTCTCTCTCTCTCTCTCTCTCTCTCTCTCTCTCTCTCTCTCTCTCTCTCTCTCTCTCTCTCAATTGGGTGATTTCATATTGTGTACTGTTTCTTGGGCGTCAGAGCCAAGGTCAAGGAGGTTGGTGATTTGAGAATCTCTGAATCAAGATTAAGAGGCAAACAAAGGCTGGCATGAAATGTAGTAGTTTTTGAATCTTATTTTAAATGTATCTAAACAAATTTTAGTAACGGCTGTAGAAGCCATTCCTGCAAGTTGAAGGATAAATGACGATAAACCTATTTAATGTAGGTAACAGCTTTCACGAACCAGCTTTTTGGGGATGGACAACTTCCTCCAAAAAAAAAAAAAAAAAAAATCCTAATAAACTGGCAACAGACCACAGGTGTCGGATGAAAACAGGAGTTAGTAATGAGCAGAAACTCGATGTCCTTCCCACCAAGACAGAAATTTAGATTAACTTAACCCTTTTGTAGTATGGGAATGTTGCTGGCTGGCTGGTCTTACCTAAATGCAAATCAGATTCGTTGCAGTGTGAAGAGTATAACAGTACTAGTACGAATGTTTAGAAAGGATAGCACCATGAATTAATGTGTGTCAGGGTAGAGAAAAGAACGAAGACTTTTTAGGCTGAAAAAAATATGGAAAACAGTAGATTAATTTGTCACTGGAAAGTGCCCCAGTGTAATGCAACCTTCGAGCTCAGGGGAATTCTTATGCGCCCTGATTATTCACAGAAGTTTTAAAAGACATTAATTTATATCTTCATTCCATTTTCATTGTTGGATATGCTTTTGATATTTAATAGTAAACTAACCACGAGCTGGATCACCAAAGATATATTTGCTGATAGATTTATCGTGAAAAATTTTTTTTGCCTTTCTAACTTTCAAGAACACTTTCTAACTTTTAAGAATCTTATGTCACGGATGTGAATGGGGTTTAGATGTGTGAGGTGACCTTATGTCAGTGAGGAAGTTTTGGGAATGACTAATCCCTTGCTCAGTCAGATTTACTGAAGCTCTCAGGCCAGTGGCTCAGGCAGAAGGCGCCAGTGCATTGGTAGCATATATGACCTTGTGCTGTCTATCTGCCAATATGTCTCAGGGTCGCGTCACTCAGGTTCTTGGGGAGGCAGAAACAGTCTAGGGTATTGATGTCTGATACAATTCATAGTTTAGCTTGACAGTTTCTGTTTTGTACGAAAGTCTGGAAGGAACGAGTCACAATAGATCCTTGCACTCAACAGATTTGACAGGGTCTGTGACAGCTGCAGGCGTAGGTTCAAGGATACAGTTTTTGAAATCTCGTGATAGGGGTTTAAAGAGATGTCTTTTTGCACAAGTCGAACTCTCAGAGACATGAGATAAACACGTAGTCAGTAATGATTATCAGAATTAAAGTATTCTGCTTAGTTTTTTTTTTTTTTTTTACCATAAAGTTGACTACTAAGCAAATGGGCAGAAGAGTAGAATAAATAAGCACATTTTGTAGCACTTTTCCTTTGCAACCATTTAAATTAACGTTTATTTATCTTGTCATTTGCATGGTTGTGATTTTGAAAATTTTTACGCCATACTCGTGTTAGTGTTTAGGGTTTGAGATTACAAGGCCATTTATTTAGGCCCTGAATGACCCTAGGGTCAAGTGCGTGGACTGTGTCCCCATACTCCAAACATACATCCATCCATCCACGATAATATATTATTGTATCTTTTTTGCGTTAAGAATTTTAAAAGTGAAATTGTGTCGTTAAATTCTTTGTCATCAAAGACTGTGACTGACCATATTTTTATGCAATAAAATTATGTTCTCTTTAACAATGTTGTTACTGAACATTGGTGGTTTACCTTACTCGATCAGTTTTTTGTCAAATGAAATGTGGCATATAGTGTTACAGATAACCTGCAGAATATATATTACCAAGAATTTCTGTGAATCTTTTTTTGTCAAACGTCGTTTGACAGAGGGAGTGATTGGTTTAGACAGGTAAAATTTGAATTTTGTAGACAAGCGATGGTTTTGCTGACGAAAACTGCATTCTTTTTTTCTGTTTCGTAGATTAAATATAAGTAAGTGTAAATATTTATCATCGTGGATTTCTTATCTGAAAGTTATTAATCCTAATATTTTAATGAAGCATTTATGAGCAATTATGCTAGCTTAAATTATTTATTCGATTGCCTTTTCTTTTATTTTATTTTCTTATTTAATTGAAACTTCTGTCAATTATGGTGTCTGCATTCCTTGAAATCCTTATCTGTACTGTACTTTGTAGCGGGTCTTGCATTTTTACTTACAATCTTAAATTCTCATCTAGTATAAAAATAACGCTAATTTTACTGCCATTTTATGAGAATACCACTGCGGTCATTTTCTTTTATTTTATTTTATTTTATTTATTTATTTAATTATTTATTTATTTGTTTTTTGTTTGTCATTCTGCGGGAAAATGGCTATTAAATATGGGATGTCAGTCCAGTGACAAAAATGTGGCCATGAAAGCGATATAATTTTAAAAAAAAAAAAAAAGTACAATTGAAACACACACACACACAAAATTATTTTTATCCTTTGAGAGGAATGTGATCACGGTAGCAATATACTTTTACCAAACTAACAACTTCCTTTCGAAAATGAAGTCTCTCATATTCAGGAACCTTTGGTGTCTTGCAATCGCCACATTGATTAGTCAGAAGGAAAACATCTTCGGTAGGTCCCACCGAGACTCGAACTCGGATTGTTGGATTCAGAGTCCAAAGTGCTAACCATTACACCATGGGACCCTGGTGTGAGCGAATACCCATGCGTTTTAATTTTAAATAATTTTATTGCAATGTTGCTTTTTCGAAAATTAAGTGCATCTGAGATATAAGACAGAATAATTGAGGTGAGTATGCGTAGGATGTAGGGACATACAAATATGCAAGTTAGGGAAATGTAAGGACTAAGTGTTATACCAAGCATAACTGTCGACAACAGATGAATGCAAAATGAATAAGTAGGATATGGGGAAATATATAAGCGTGGAATTAAAACGTTAATGTTAGCAAATGGATAAAAAATGGTTTAATGGTAAAAGTTATGTTGTATTACAAAACTGTTTGGCTGGATCATTCGCAGACATATAATTTCAGTAATTTTTTCTGTAACTGGTTCCATGGTGTAATGGCCAGTAATTAGGTGTTTTAGGTATTTGATTTTGTGAAGGTGTTATTTCATATGGTATGCCATATTACAAAAGTCTTCAGGTCCTCATGTAACAGTGAAGTTAAAGTCCTCCTGGGCCTCTGTAGGGTCATAAGGCAGGCGCTAATCTCCTGTTTCTTAGGCCGACAGCCAGTGGGGGACAGGTCCCAGTGTCTATGACACGTGGCCAGTGTGTCGCTAGGCCCACTGTTTAACTCCTCAGCCAGGTCCAAGGTATAATGGTTAGCACATTAGACTGTATCTTACAATTCAAGTTCCAGTGTAGGTAGGACCTAGATGAATAAGTTATTCATTCGACATAATGAAAATGAGTTTTTAAAATAGGAAAATTAAGTACAATCAGCTTTACATATCGGTTCCATGGTGTAATGGTTAGCACTTTGGACTCTGAATCCAACAATCCGAGTTCGAGTCTCGGTGGGACCTTAGCGAGTGAATTATTTATTTGACATTTTGAAAATGAGTTTTCAAAGTAGGAAAATTAAGTAGAATCAGCTTTATGTATCGGTTCTATGGTGTAATGGATAGGACTTTGGACTCTGAATCCAACAATCCGAGTTCGAGTCTCAATGGAACCTTGGTGAATTATTTATTTGACCTTTTGAAAATGAGTTTTCGAAATAGGAAAATAAAGTAGAATCAGTTTTACATATCGGTTCCATGGTGTAATGGTTAGCACTTTGGACTCTGAATCCAACAATCCGAGTTCGAGTCTCGGTGGGACCTTAGTAATGAAGTATTTATTTAACACTATGAAAATGAGTTTTCAAAATAGAAAAATTAAGTAGAATCAGCAATATATATTGGTTCCATGGTGTAATGGTTAGCACTTTGGACTTTGAATCCAACAATCCGAGTTCGAGTCTCGGTGGGACCTTAGAAAGTGAATTATTAATTTGACCTTTTGAAAATGAGACTTTAAAATAGGAAAATTAAGTAGAATCAGCTTTACATGTCGGTTCCATGATGTAATGGTTAGCACTTTGGACTCTGAATCCAACAATCTGAGTTCAAGTCTCGGTGGGACCTTATTAAATGAATTATTTATTTGACATTTCGAAAATGATGTTTCAAAGTAGGAAAATTAAGTAGAATCATCTTTACATATCGGTTCCATGGTGTAATGATTAGCACTTTGGACTCTGAATACAACAACCAGAGTTCCAGTCTCAATGGGACCTTAGTAAATTGATTATTTATTTGACATTTTGAAAATAAATTTTCAAAGTAGGAAATTTAAGTAGAATCAGCTTTACATATCGGTTCCATGGTGTAATGGTTAGCACATTGAACTCTGAATCCAACAATCCGAGTTCGAGCCTCGGTGGAACCTTAGTAAGTGAATTATTTATTTGATATTTCGAAAATGAGTTTTCAAAGTAGGGAAATTGAGTAGAAAAAGCATTACACATCGGTGTAATGATTAGCACTTTGGACTCTGAATCCAACAACCCGAATTTGAGTCTTGGTTGGACCTTAGAAAGTGAATTATTTATTTGACATTTTGAAAATCACTTTCAAAATAGAAAATTAAGTAGAATCAGTTTTACAAACTGGGTCCATGGTGTATTGGTTAGCACTTTGGACTCTGAATCCAACAATGCGAGCTCAAGTCTCGGTGGGACCTTAGCAAGTGAATTATTTATTTAACATTTTGAAACTGAGTTTTCAAACTAGGAAAATTAAGTAGAGTCAGCAATACATATTGGTTCCATTTGAAAATGGTGTAATATTGACTTTGGACTGTTCCAGTTCGTGTCTGGTGGGACATTTTGTTAATTGTTTATTTGACATTTTGAAAAAGAGTTTTCAAAATAGGAAAATTAAGTAGAATCATCTTTACATGTCGGTTCCATGGTGTAATGGTTAGCACTCTGGACTCTGAATCCAACAATCCGAGTTCGAAAGTGAATTATTTATGACATATTGAAAATGAGGTCTCAAAGTAGTAAAATTAAGTAAAGTCAGCTTGACATATCAGTTCCATGGTGTAATGGTTAGCACTTTGGACTTTGAATCCAACAATCCGAGTTCGAGTCTCGGTGGGACCCTAGCAAGTGAATTATTTATTTGACATTTTGGAAATGAGTTTTAAAAATAAGAAAATTAAGTACAATCCCCTTTACATATCGGTTCCATGGTGTAATGGTTAGCACTTTGGACTCTGAATCCAACAATCCGAGTTCGAGTCTCGGTGGGACCTTAGAAAGTGAATTGTTTATTGGACATTTTAAAAATGAGTTTTAAAATAAGAAAATTAAGTAGAATCCTCTTTACATATCGGTTCCATGGTGTAATGGTTAGCACTTTGGACTCTGAATCCAACAATCCGAGTTCGAGTCTCGGTGGGACCTTAGAAAGCGAGTTATTTATGACATTTCGAAATGCGTTTTCATAGTAAAATTAAGTAGAGTCAGCTTTATATATCGGTTCCATGGTGTAATGGTTAGCACTTTGGACTCTGAATCCGAGTTCGAGTCTCGGTGGGACCTTAGTAAGTGAATTATTTATTTGACATTTTGAAAACGAGTTTTCAAAATGGGAAAATTAGGTAGAATCAGCTTTACATATCGGTTCCATGGTGTAATGGTTAGAACTTTGGACTCTGAATCTAACAATCCGAGTTCGAGTCTCAATGGAACCTTAGAAAGTGAATTATTTATTTAACATTTTGAAATTGAGTTTTCAAAGTAGGAAAATTAAGTAGAGTTAGCTTTACATATCGGTTCCATGGTGTAATGGTTAGCACTTTGGACTCTGAATCCAACAATCCGAGTTCGAGTCTCGGTGGGACCTTAGAAAGTGAATTATTTATTTGACCTTTTGAAAATGAGACTTTAAAATAGGAATATTAAGTAGAATTAGCTTTACATGTCGGTTCCATGGTGTAATGGTTAGCACTTTGGACTCTGAATCCAACAATCCGAGTTTGAGTCTCGGTGGGACCTTAGAAAGTGAATTATTTATTTGACATTTTGAAACTGAGTTTTCAAAGTAGGAAAATAAAGTAGAATCAGCTTTACATATCAGTTCCATGGTGTAATGGTTAGCACTTTGGACTCTGAATCCAACAATCCGAGTTCGAGTCTCGGTGAGACCTAAGAAAGTGAATTATTTATTTGACCTTTTGAAAATGAGACTTTAAAATAAGAAAATTAAGTAGAATCAGCTTTACATATCGGTTCCATGGTGTAATGGTTAGCACTTTGGACTCTGAATCCAACAATCCGAGTTCGAGTCTCGGTGGGAACTTAGTAAGTGAATTATTTATTTGACCTTTTGAAAATGAGTTTTCAAAGTAGGAAAATTAAGTAGAGTCAGCTTTACATATTGGTTCCATGGTGTAATGGTTAGCACTTCGGACTCTGAATCCAATAATCCGAGTTTGAGTCTCGGTGGGATTTCCAAAGTTAGCAATTTGAACTCCAGGTAAAAGTCTTAAGTAAGTATTAACTTATTTGACATTTTATCAGTTCCATTGAATCAACTTTATATGAAACTTTGGAGTAAGTGGGACCTTAAAGAATTTTTTATTTGAATTATTTATTTGACATTGCAAAAATGAGTTTTCAAAGTTGGAAAATTTAGTAGAATCAGCTTTATACATCGGTTGCATAATTTAATGGTTAGCACTTTGGACTCTGAATCCAACAATCCGAGTTCGAGTCTCGGTGGGACCTTAATAGGTGAATTATTTATTTAACATTTGAAACTGAGTTTCAAAGTAGGAAAATAAAGTAGAATCAGTTTTACATATCGGTTCCATGGTGTAATGGTTAGCACTTTGGACTCTGAATCCAAGAATCCGAGTTCGAGTCTCGGTGGGACCTTAGAAAGTAAATTATTTATTTGACATTTTGAAAATGAGTTTTCAAAATAGGAAAATTTAGTAGAATCAGCTTTATATGTCGGTTCCATGGTGTAACTTTGGTTCAAGCAACTTTGGACTCTGGGAGTTCGAGTCTAGTTAAGTATATTAGGACCTTAGAAAGTAAATTATTTATTTGACATTTTAAAACGAGTTTTCAAAGTAGGAAAATTATTTAGAATCAGCTTTATATATCGGTTCCATGGTGTAATGGTTAGCACTTTGGACTCTGAATCCAACAATCCGAGTTCGAGTCTCGGTGGGACCTTAGTAGGTGAATTATTTATTTAACATTTGAAAATGAGTTTCAAAGTAGGAAAATAAAGTAGAATCAGCTTTACATATCGGTTCCATGGTGTAATGGTTAGCACTTTGGACTCTGAATCCAACAATCCGAGTTCGAGTCTCGGTGGGACCTTAGAAAGTGAATTATTTATTTGACCTTTTGAAAATGAATTTTCAAAGTTGGGAAATTAAGTAGAGTCATCTTTACATATTGGTTCCATGGTGTAATGGTTAGCAATTTGAACTCCGAATCCAACAATTCGAGTTCGAGTCTTGGTGGGACCTTAGTAAGTGAATTACTTATTTGACATTTTGAAAATCAGTTTTCAAAGTAGGAAAATTATTTAGAATCAGCTTTATATGTCGGTTCCATGGTGTAATGGTTAGCACTTTGGACTCTGAATCCAACAATCCGAGTTCGAGTCTCGGTGGGACCTTAGAAAGTGAATTTTTTATTTGACATGAAAATGAATTTTCAAAACGGGAAAATTAAGTAGACTTAAATTTACATATTGGTTCCATGGTGTAATGATTAGCACTTTGGACTCTGAATCCAACAATCCGAGTTCGAGTCTCGGTCTGACTTTAGTGAGTGAATTGTTTATTTGACATTTCGAAAATGATTTTTCAAAATAGGAAAATTAAGTAGAATCAGCTTTATATATTAGTTCCATGGTGTAATGGTTAGCACTTTGGACTCTGAATCCAAGAATCCGAGATCGAGTCTCGTTGGGACCTTAGAAAGTGAATTATTTATTTGACCTTTTGAAAATGAGACTTTAAAATAGGAAAATTAAGTAGAATTAGCTTTACATGTCGGTTCCATGGTGTATTGGTTAGCACTTTGGACTCTGAATCCAACAATCCGAGTTCGAGTCTCGGTGGGACCTTAGTGAATTATTTATTTGACCTTTTGAAAATGAGTTTTCAAACTAGGAAAATTAAGTAGAGTCAGCTTTACATATCGGTTCCATGGTGTAATGGTTAGCACTTTGGACTCTGAATCCAGCAATCCGAGTTCGAGTCTCGGTGGAACCTTAGTAGGTGAATTATTTATTTGACATTTTGAAACTAAGTTTCCAAAGTAGGAAAATAAAGTAGAATCATTACATATCGGTTCCATGGTGTAATGG
Source organism: Macrobrachium rosenbergii (assembly GCF_040412425.1). Lineage (NCBI taxonomy): Eukaryota > Metazoa > Arthropoda > Malacostraca > Decapoda > Palaemonidae > Macrobrachium > Macrobrachium rosenbergii. Next base: position 39,421,948 of record NC_089767.1, on the reverse strand, counting down.
TTAGCACTTTTTGAATCCAACAATCCGAGAGTTCGAGTTCAAAGTAGGAAAATTGGGACCTTAGAACTTTGAATTATTTATTTGACCTTTTGAAAATGAGACTTTCAAAATAGGAAAATTAAGTAGAATCAGCTTTATATATCGGTTCCATGGTGTAATGGTTAGCACTTTGGACTCTGAATCCAACAATCCGAGTTCGAGTCTCGGTGGGACCTTAGTGAATTATTTATTTGACCTTTTGAAAATGAGTTTTCAAAGTAGGAAAATTAAGTAGAGTCAGCTTTACATATCGGTTCCATGGTGTAATGGTTAGCACTTTGGACTCTGAATCCAACAATCCGAGTTCGAGTCTCGGTGGGACCTTAGTAAGTGAATTATTTATTTGACATTTTGAAAATGAGTTTTCAAAGTAGGAAAATTAAGTAGAATCAGCTTTATATATCGGTTCCATGGTGTAATGGTTAGCACTTTGGACTCTGAATCCAACAATCTGAGTTCGAGTCTCTTTTTTAGTAAGTGAATTATTTATTTGACATTTTGAAAGTGGGACCTTAGAAAGTGAATTATTTATTTGACATTTTGATCCAAAATGAGTTCGAGTCTTTTCAAAATAGTTTTCAAAAATTAAGTAGAATCAGCTTTATACATCGGTTCCATAGTTTAATGGTTAGCACTTTGGACTCTGAATCCAACAATCCGAGTTCGTCTCGGTGGGAACTTAGAAAGTGAATTATTTATTTGACATTATGAAAATAAGTTTTCATAGTAGGAAATTTAAGTTGAATCATATTAACATATCGGTTCCATGGTGTAATGGTTAGCACTTTGGACTCTGAATCCAACAATCCGAGTTCGAGTCTCGGTGGGACCTTAGAAAGTGAATTATTTATTTGACATTTTGAAACTGAGGTTTCAAAGTAGGAAAATAAATTAGAATCAGCTTTATATATCGGTTCCATGGTGTAATGGTTAGCACTTTGGACTCTGAATCCAACAATCCGAGTTCGAGTCTCGGTGGGACCTTAGTGAATTATTTATTTGACATTTTGAAACTGAGTTTTCAAAGTAGTAGAATAAAGTAGAATCAGCTTTATATATCGGTTCCATGGTGTAATGGTTAGCACTTTGGACTCTGAATCCAACAATCCGAGTTCGAGTCTCGGTGGGACCTTAGTGAATTATTTATTTGACCTTTTGAAAATGAGTTTTCAAAGTAGGAAAATTAAGTAGAGCCAGCTTTACATATCGGTTCCATGGTGTAATAGTTAGCACTTTGGACTCTGAATCCAACAATCCGAGTTCAAAGTTAAGTATACCTTAGTTTTACCAGACCACTGAGCTGATTAACAGCTCTCCTAGGGCTGGCCCGAAGGATTAGACTTATTTTACGTGGCTAAGAACCAATTGGTTACTTAGCACCCTGAGTCTCGGTGGGACCTTAGTAAGTGAATTATTTATTTGACATTTCGAAAAAGAGTTTTCAAAGTAGGGAAATTAAGTAGAATCAGCTTTACATATCGGTTCCATGGTGTAATGGTTAGCACTTTGGACTCTGAATCCAACAATCCGAGTTCGAGTCTCGGTGGGACCTTAGTAAGTGAATTGTTTATTTGACATTTCGAAAATGAGTTTTCAAAGTAGGAAAATTAAGTAGAATCAGCTTTACATATCGGTTCCATGGTGTAATGGTTAGCACTTTGGACTCTGAATCCAACAATCCGAGTTCGAGTTTCGGTGGGACCTTAGAAAGTGAATTATTTAATTGTCGTTATGAAAATGAATTTTCAAAGTAGGAAAATAAAGTAGAATCAGCTTTACGTATTGGTTCCATGGTTTAATGGTTAGCACTTTGGACTCTGAATCCAACAATCCGAGTTCGAGTCTCGGTGGGACCTTTGAAAGTGAATTATTTATTTGACCTTTTGAAAATGAGTTTTCAAAGTAGGAAAATTAAGTAGAGTCATCTTTACATATCGGTTCCATGGTGTAATGGTTAGCACTTTGGACTCTGAATCCAACAATCCGAGTTCGAGTCTCGGTGGGACCTTAGTAAGTGAAATATTTATTTGACATTTTGAAAATAAGTTTTCAAAGTAGGAAAATTAAGTAGAATTAGCTTTACATATCGGTTCCATGGTGTAATGGTTAGCACTTTGGACTCTGAATCCAACAATCCGAGTTCGAGTCTCGGTGGGACCTTAGTAAGTGAATTATTTATTTGACATTTTGAAAATGAGTTTTCAAAGTAGGAAAATTTTTTAGAATCATCTTTATACATAGGGTTCCATGGTGTAATGGTTAGAACTTTGGACTCTAAATCCAACAATCCGAGTTCGAGTCTCGGTGGAGACCTTAGTAGGTGAATTATTTATTTGATATTTTGAAAATGAATTTTCAGAGTAGGAAAATTAAGTAGAATCAGCTTTACATATTGGTTCCATGGTGTAATGGTTAGCACTTTGGACTCTGAATCCAACAATCCGAGTTCGAGTCTCGGTGGGACCTTAGTAGGTGAATTATTTATTTGACATTTTGAAAATGAATTTTCAGAGTAAGTAGACTTAATTTTACATATCAGTTCCGTGGTGTAATGGTTAGCACTTTGGACTCTGAATCCAACAATCTGAGTTCGAGTCTTGGTGTGACTTTAGTGAGTGAATTGTTTATTTGACATTTCGAAAATTAGTTTTCAGAATAGGAAAATTAAGTAGAATCAGCTTTATATGTCGGTTCCATGGTGTAATGGTTAGCACTTTGGACTCTGAATCCAACAATCCGAGTTCGAGTCTCGGTGGGACCTTAGAAAGTGAATTATTTATTTGTCGTTATAAAAATGAATTTTCAAAATAGGAAAATTAAGTAGAATCATCTTTATATATCGGTTCCATTTTGTAATGGTTATCACTTTGGGCTCTGAATCCAACAATCCGAGTTCATCTCGGTGGGAACTTAGAAAGTGAATTATTTATTTGACATTATAAAAATAAGTTTTCAAAGTAGGAAAATTAAGTTGAATCATCTTTACATATCGGTTCCATGGTGTAATGGTTAGCACTTTGGACTCTGAATCCAACAATCCGAGTTCGAGTCTCGGTGGGACCTTAGAAAGTGAATTATTTATTTGACATTTTGAAACTGAGTTTTCAAAGTAGGAAAATAAAGTAGAATCAGCTTTATATATCAGTTCCATGGTGTAATGGTTAGCATTTTGGACTCTGAATCCAACAATCCGAGTTCGAGTCTCGGTGGGACCTTAGTGAATTATTTATTTGACCTTTTGAAAATGAGTTTTCAAAGTAGGAAAATTAAGCAGAGTCAGCTTTACATATCGGTTCCATGGTGTAATGGTTAGCACCTTGGACTCTGAATCCAACAATCCGAGTTCGAAGTTAAGTTAAGTATACCTTAGTTTTACCAGACCACTGAGGACCTAGGGCTGGCCGAAGGATTAGAATTATTTTATGTTAAGAACCAATTGGTTACTTAGCACCGGGAGTCTCGGTGAGACCTTAAAGTGAATTTATTTTCAAATTTAAGTAGAATCAGCGTTACATATCGGTTCCATGTTAGTGTAATGGTTAGCAATTTGGACTCTGAGAATTAATCCAACAAGTTAGTCCCTGGAAAATGGTTGGGACCTGAGTTAGTTACACGGTGGGTAAGTGAATTGTTTATTTGACATTTTGAAAATGAATTTTCAAAGTAGGAAAATTAAGTAGAATCAGCTTTACATGGTTCCATGGTGTAATGGTTAGCACTTTGGACTCTGAATCCAACAATCCGAGTTCGAGTCTCGGTGGGACCTTTAGAAAGTGAATTATTTATATGACATTTGAAACTGAATTTTGAATAAGAAAATTTATTTGACATTTTGAAAATCAACTTTACATATCAGTTTGACCTTTGGACTCTGAATCTAACAATGAGTTCAGTCAAAGTAGATCATTGGTTTTTTGACATTATGAAAATAAATTTTCAAAGAGGTCATAATTTTACATATCGGTTCCATGGTGTAATGGTTAGCACTTTGGACTCTGAATCCAACAATCTGAGTTCAAGTCTCGGTGGGACCTTTAGTAAGTGAATTATTTATTTGACATTTTGAAAATAAGTTTTCAAAGTAGGAAAATTAAGTAGAATTAGCTTTACATATCGGTTCCATGGTGTAATGGTTAGCACTTTGGACTCTGAATCCAACAATCCTAGTTCGAGTCTCGGTGGGACCTTAGTAAGTGAATTATTTATTTGACATTTTGAAAATGAGTTTTCAAAGTAGGAAAATTTTTTAGAATCAGCTTTATACATAGGTTCCATGGTGTAATGGTTAGAACTTTGGACTCTGAATCCAACACTCTTGGTTCAGGCAACATTATTTATTTGACATTTTGAAACCAGTTCTGAGTGTCGGTGAGGAATTAGACTTATTTTAGGCTAAATTATTTATTTGTTATTTTGGAAATGAATTATTGTGGAGTAGAACCTCAACCGAGAAAATGAATTTTATCACCAGGAATAAATTCTCTAATTTACATATTGGTTCCATGGTGTAATGGTTAGCACTTTGGACTCTGAATCCAACAATTCGAGTTCGAGGCCCAGTGGGACCTAGTAGGTGAATATTTATTTGTCCATTTTGAGTAAAATCAACAATTTTTGAGTCTCGGTGGGACCTTAGTAGGTGAATTATTTATTTGAAATGAGTTTTTTTTGGAAAATCAATTTACATATCGGTTCCATGGTGTAATGGAGCACTTTGGACTCTGAATCCAACAATCTGAGTTCAAGTCTTGGTGGGACCTTAGTGAGTGAATTATTTATTTGACATTTTGAAAATTAGTTTTCAGAGTAGGAAAATTAAGTAGAATCAGCTTTATATATCGGTTCCATGGTGTAATGGTTAGCACTTTGGACTCTGAATCCAACAATCCGAGTTCGAGTCTCGGTGGGACCTTAGAAAGTGAATTATTTATTTGTCGTTATGAAAATGAATTTTCAAAATAGGAAAATTAAGTAGAATCAGCTTTATATCAACAATCAGTTCCATGGTGAATTATTTATTTTGTAATGGTTATCACTTTGGACTCTGAATCAACAATCCGAGTTCAGGAATAAAGTCTGTGGGACCTGGGATCAGCTTGAAAGTGAACCTTTTATTTATTTGACATTATAAAAATAAGTTTTCAAATAGGAAAATTAAGTAGAATCAGCTTTACATATCGGTTCCATGGTGTAATGGTTAGCACTTTGGACTCTGAATCCAACAATCCGAGTTCGAGTCTCGGTGGGACCTTAGAAAGTGAATTATTTATTTGACATTTTGAAACTGAGTTTTCAAAGTAGGAAAATAAAGTAGAATCAGCTTTATATATCGGTTCCATGGTGTAATGGTTAGCACTTTGGACTCTGAATCCAACAATCCGAGTTCGAGTCTCGGTGGGACCTTATTTGTTATTGCAAAAAATGAAATGAGAATTATTTATTTGACTATGGTTAATTTGAAAATGAGTTTTCAAAGTAGGAAAATTAAGCAGAGAATCAGCTTTACATATCGGTTCCATGGTGTAATGGTTAGCACTTTGGACTCTGAATCCAACAATCTGAGTTCGAGTCTCGGTGGGACCTTAGTAAGTGAATTATTTATTTGACATTTTCGAGTCTCATTTTGAAAATGAGTTTTCAAAGTAGGAAAATTTAAAGTAGAATCAGCTTCATACATCGGTTCCATGGTGTAATGGTTAGCACTTTGGACTCTGAATCCAACAATCCGAGTTCGAGTCTCGGTGGGACCTTAGTGGTGAATTATTTATATGACATTTTGAAAATGAATTTTCAAAGTAGGAAAATTAAGTAGAATCAGCTTTACATACTGGTTCCATGGTGTAATGGTTAGCACTTTGGACTCTGAATCCAACAATCCGAGTTAGTCTCGGTGGGACCTTAGAAGGTGAATTATTTACGAGTTTGAAAATAAGTTTTCGTAAGTAGAATCAGCTTTACATAACTGGTTCCATGGTGTAAATCTTTGGACTCTTTTTGATTTGACCGAAAATTGATGAAAATATATCGGTTCCATGGTGTAATGGGCACTTTGGACTCTGAATCCAACAATCGAGTTCGAGAAGATTATTTACTTATTTTTTCAAAGTAGGAAAATTAAGTAGAATCAGCTTTACATATCGGTTCCATGGTTAATGGTTAGCACTTTGGACTCTGAATCCAACAAATCTGAGTTCATAGTTCTGGTGAAATTTTAGCACTTTGGACCTTAGTGAGTGAATTATTTATTTGACATTTCGAAATTGAGTTTTCAAAGTAGGAAAATAAAGTAGAATCAGCTTTATATATTGGTTCCATGGTGTAATGGTTAGCACTTTGGACTCTGAATCCAACAATCCGAGTTCGAGTCTCGGTGGGACCTTAGTAAGTGAATTATTTATTTGACATTTTGAAAATGAGTTTTTCAAAGTAGGAAAATTAAGTAGAATCAGCTTACATATCGGTTCCATGGTGTAATGGTTAGCACTTTGGACTCTGAATCCAACAATCCGAGTTCGAGTTTTAGTGGGACCTTTAGTGAATTATTTAATTGACATTTTGAAAAGAAAATTTTCAGCTTTTTCTAGTTTAATGGTTGCACTTTGGACTCTAGAATCCAACAACTGGTTTGAAAGTGGGACATAGGAAGTGAATTATTTATTTGACATTTTGAAAAGGAAAATTTAGAATCTTCTTTTTTGGTTCCATGGTTAATGGTTAGCACTTTGGACTCTGAATCCAACAATCCGATGGTTCAGTTTTTGGTCTCAACAATCCAGGACGAGTCTCGGTGGGACCTTTGAAAGTGAATTATTTATTTGAACATTTTGAAAATGAATTTCAATATCATTAAGGAGTTCATCTTTGACATATCGGTTCCATGGTGTAATGGCCGGCACTTTGGACTCTGAATCCAACAAACCCAGTCACAGTGCTTAGTAGTCGAGGATTTATTTGATATTTCGAATGAATTTTCGTAGGAAAATTAAGGAGCTTGAAATAATGGTTAGCATTTTGAAATACAATCGAGTTCGAGTCTCGGTGGGACCTTAGTAGGTGAATTATTTTTTGACATTTTGAAAATGAAAATTAAGAAAATTAAATGAATCAATTTTTATATCGGTTCCATGGTGTAATGGTTAGCACTTTGGACTCTGAATCCAACAATCTGAGTTCAAGTCTCGGTGGGACATTTAGTAAGTGAATTATTTATTTGACATTGGGACCTTAGAAAGTGAATTATTTATTTTGAAAAATGAGTTTTCAAAGTAGGAAAATTAAGTAGAATCAGCTTTATATCGGTTCCATGGTGTAATGGTTAGCACTTTGGACTCTGAATCCAACAATCCGAGTTCGAGTCTCGGTGGGACCTTAGTGGTGAATTATTTATTTGATATTTTGAAAATGAATTTTCAAGTGTAGGAAAATTAAGTAGAATCAGCTTTCCATATTGGTTCCATTTGGTGTAATGGTTAGCACTTTGGACTCTGAATCCAACAATACCGAGTTCGAGTCTCTGGTGGGACCTTAGAAAGTGAATTATTTATTTGACATTTTGAAAATGAATTTTCCAAACGATATCAGCCTGAATCAACAAAAATTAATTTATTTAGAATTAAGTTCCCGTCAATGAGGAATTTTTTATATATCGGTTCCATGGTGTAATGGTTAGCATTTTTGGACTCTAGAATCCAACAATCTGAGTTCGAGTCTGAATCAACAATCTGAGAGTCTCACTGGGACCTTTAGAAAGTGAAATATTTATTTTCGTTATGAAAATGAATGTTTCAAAATAGGAAAATTAAGTAGAATCAGCTTTATATATCGGTTCCATGGTGTAATGGTTAGCACTTTGGACTCTGAATCCAACAATCCGAGTTCGAGTCTCGGTGGGACCTTAGAAAGTGAAATATTTATTTTTTGTTATGAAAATGAATTTTCAAAATAGGAAAATTAAGTAGAATCAGCTTTATATATCGGTTCCATTTTGTAATGGTTATCACTTTGGACTCTGAATCCAACAATCCGAGTTCGAGTCTCGGTGGGACCTTAGAAAGTGAATTATTTATTTGACATTATGAAAATGAATTTTCAAAGTAGGAAAATTAAGTTAGAATCATATTTTTTACATATCGGTTCCATGGTGTAATGGTTAGCACTTTGGACTCTGAATCCAACAATCCGAGTTCGAGTCTCGGTGGGACCTTAGAAAGTGAATTATTTATTTTGAAAATCAGTTTTGACTATGAGTTTTCAAATGAATAGAATTTATATATCGGTTCCATGGTGTAATGGTTAGCACTTTGGACTCTGAATCCAACAAAGTTCGAGTCTCAGTGGGACCTTAGTAAGTGAATTATTTATTAGGAAAATTAAGTAGAATCAGCTTTATATATCGGTTCCATGGTGTAATGGTTAGCATTTTGGACTCTGAATCCAACAATCCGAGTTCGAGTCTGATTGGTGGGACCTTAGACTTAAGTGAAATATTTATTTGTTGTTTTGAAAATGAATTTTCAAAGTAGGAAAATAAAGTAGAATCAGCTTTACATATCGGTTCCATGGTGTAATGGTTAGCACTTTGGACTCTGAATCCAACAATCCGAGTTCGAGTCTCGGTGGGACCTTAGAAAGTGAAATATTTATTTGACATTTTACGTTAAGAAATGAATTTCAGCAAAGTTAGGGTGGGAGTGAAATATTTAAGATTAGAAAATCATTTTTGAATAGCTATATCGGTTCCATGGTGTAATGGTTAGCACTTTGGACTCTGAATCCAACAATCCGAGTTCGAGTCTCGGTGGGACCTTAGAAAGTGAATTATTTATTTTCATTTCGAAAATGAGTTTTCAAAATAGGAAAATTAAGTAGAATCAGCTTTACATATCGGTTCCATGGTGTAATGGTTAGCACTTTGGACTCTGAATCCAACAATCCGAGTTCGAGTCTCGGTGGGACCTTAGTAAGTGAATTATTTATTTGACATTTTGAAAATGAGTTTTCAAAATAGGAAAATTAAGTAGAATCAGCTTTATATATCGGTTCCATGGTGTAATGGTTAGCACTTTGGACTCTGAATCCAACAATCCGAGTTCGTGAATTAGTCTCAAAGTAGGGTAGGACCTTATATCGGTTCCATGGTGAATTATTTATTTGACATTTCGAAACTGAATTTTCAGAAGTAGGAAAATTAAAGTAGAATCAGCTTTACATATTGGTTCCATGGTGTAATGGTTAGCACTTTGGACTCTGAATCCAACAATCCGAGTTCGAGTCTCGGTGGGACCTTAGAAAGTGAATTATTTATTTGACATTTTGAAAATGAGTTTTTCAAAGTAGGAAAATTAATAATTGTATATCGGTTCCATGGTGTAATGGTTAGCACTTTGGACTCTGAATCCAACAATCGAGTTCGAAGTTATGAATTAGTGTAATGGTTTACCAGACCACTTTGGACTCTGAATCCAACAATCTGTGGGCTGTAAATTATTTATTTGTCCCGAAAGGAGTTTTTAGAAAATTAAAGTCGTTAGCTAAGAACCAATTATCACTTTACTCTGAATCCTTTAGTCGGTGAGACCTTAGTAAGTGAATTATTTATTTGACATTTGAAAATGAGTTTTCAAAGTAGGAAAATTAAGTAGAATCAGCTTTACATATCGGTTCCATGGTGTAATGGTTAGCACTTTGGACTCTGAATCCAACAATCTGAGTTCGAGTCTTGGTGGGACCTTAGTAAGTGAATTATTTATTTGACATTTTGAAAATGAGTTTTCAAAGTAGGAAAATTAAAGTAGAATCAGCTTTATACATCGGTTCCATGGTGTAATGGTTAGCACTTTGGACTCTGAATCCAACAATCCGAGTTCGAGCAGTGGGACCTTAGTGAATTATTTTAAGTTTTAGACCACTGAGCTGATTAACAGCTCTCCATGGTGGGCTGGACTCTGAATCCAGGATTAGACTTATTTTACGTATTTGCTGAAAATAGCAGCTAGAACCAATTGGTTACTTATCACCAATTGGACCTGTCGGTGAGACCTTAGTAAGTGAATTATTTATTTGGCATTTCGAAAATGAGTTTTCAAAGTAGGGAAATTAAGTAGAATCAGAATTTACATATCGGTTCCATGGTGTAATGGTTAGCACTTTGGACTCTGAATCCAACAATCTGAGTTCGAGAGTCTCGGTGGGACCTTAGTAAGTGAATTGTTTATTTGACATTTTGAAAATGAGTTTTCAAAATAGGAAAATTAAGTAGAATCAGCTTTATCATCGGTTCCATGGTGTAATGGAGCACTTTGGACTCTGAATCAACAATCCGAGTTCGAGTCTCGGTGGGACCTTATCAGGTGAATTATTTATTTGACATTTGAAACTGAATTTTCAGAGTAGGAAAATTTTCTTACATATCAGTTCCATGGTGTAATGGTTGCACTTTGGACTCTGAATCCAACAATCCGAGTTCGAGTCTCGGTGGGACCTTAGTGGTGAATTATTTATTTGACATTTTGAAAATGAATTTTCAAAAGTAGGAAAATTAAGAGATCAGCTTTACATATCGGTTCCATGGTGTAATGGTTAGCACTTTGGACTCTGAATCCAACAATCTGAGTTCGAGTCTCGGTGGGACATTAGAAAGTGAATTATTTATTTGACATTTCGAAAATCAGTTTTCAAAGTAGGAAAATTAAGTGAATCAGCATTTACATCAGTTCCATGGTGTAATGGTTAACTCTGGACTCTGAATCCAACAATCCTGAGTTCAGTCTCGGTGGGAAGTAAGTGAATTATTTATTTGACATCTTGAAAATGAGTTTCCAAAGTAGGAAAATTAAGTAGAATCAGCTTTATACATCGGTTCCATGGTGTAATGGTTAGCACTTTTGGACTCTGAATAGACCAACAATAGGGCTGAGTTATTTTACGTGGCTAAGAGTCTTGGTAGCAACAGGAGCTTATTTGGAAGAACCACATAATGAGTGAAATATTTATTTCTTCATTTTGAAAAATGATATGTTCAAAATGAGGAAAATTGAAATTTAGAATCAGAATTATAATGAGGAACTAATCGGTTCCATGGTGTAATGGTTGAAAAAAGCAGTTTTGGACTCTGAATCCAACAATCCGAGTTCGAGTCTCGGTGGGACCTTAGAAAGTGAATTATTTATTTTTCATTATGAAAATGAAGTTTTCAAAATAGGAAAATTAAGTAGAATCAGCTTTATATATCGGTTCCATGGTGTAATGGTTAGCACTTTGGACTCTGAATCCAACAATCCGAGTTCGAGTCTCGGTGGGACCTTAGAAAGTGAAATATTTATTTGTTGTTATGAAAATGAATGTTCAAAATAGGAAAATTAAGTAGAATCAGCTTTATATATCGGTTCCATGGTGTAATGGTTAGCACTTTGGACTCTGAATCCAACAATCCGAGTTCGAGTCTCAGTGGGACCTTAGAAAGTGAAATATTTATTTGTCGTTATGAAAATGAATTTTCAAAATAGGAAAATTAATAGAATCAGTTTTATATATCGGTTCCATGGTGTAATGGTTAGCACTTTGGACTCTGAATCCAACAACGAGTTCGAGTCTCGGTGGGACCTTAGAAAGGTGAAATATTTATTTGTTGTTATGAAAATGAATGTTCAAAATAGGAAAATTAAGTAGAATCAGTTTTATATATCGGTTCCATGGTGTAATGGTTAGCACTTTGGACTCTGAATCCAACAATCTGAGTTCGAGTCTTGGTGGGACCTTAGAAAGTGAAATATTTATTTTCGTTATGAAAATGAATGTTGAAAATAGGAAAATTAAGTAGAATCATCTTTATATGGATCGGTTCCATGGTGTAATGAAATATTTATTTGTGCATGTTTGGAACTGAAATCCAACTGAGTTCGAGTCTCTGAGTTCGAGTGGGACCTTAGAAAGTGAAATATTTATTTTTTGTTATGAAAATGAATGTTCAAAATAGGAAAATTAAGTAGAATCATCTTTATATATCGGTTCCATGGTGTAATGGTTAGCACTTTGGACTCTGAATCCAACAATCTGAGTTCGAGTCTGTGGTGGGACCTTAGAAAGTGAATTATTTATTTGACATTTTGAAAATGAGTTTTCAAAATAGGAAAATTAAGTAGAATCAGCTTTATATATCGGTTCCATGGTGTAATGGTTAGCACTTTGGACTCTGAATCCAACAATCCGAGTTCGAGTCTCGGTGGGACCTTAGAAAGTGAATTATTTATTTGACATTATAAAAATGAGTTTTCAAAATAGGAAAATAAAGTAGAATCAGCTTTATATATCGGTTCCATGGTGTAATGGTTAGCACTTTGGACTCTGAATCCAACAATCCGAGTTCGAGTCTCGGTGGGACCTTAGAAAGTGAATTATTTATT
>NC_089767.1:39392008-39404508 GCF_040412425.1 Macrobrachium rosenbergii | reverse complement strand
AACCCAATATTCATCCTCCTGTTCACATTATGAACTGTTAATTATATTGATTATGTTAATTATACCCTTGCTTTTTCTTTCCTTTCCCTCCAGTGCCTTACCCCCCCTCTCTCTCTCTCTCTCTCTCTCTCTCTCTCTCTCTCTCTCTCTCTCTCTCTCTCTCTCAAAGATCCATGATACAGAAATAGTTAACTATAAAAAAAAGCAAAGCTGTTGTTACATCATATATCATGTACACCTCTCTCTCTCTCTCTCTCTCTCTCTCTCTCTCTCTCTCTCTCTCTCTCTCTCTCTCAAAAATTCATGATACAGAAGTAGTTAACCATCAAAAAAAAATAAAGCGAAGCTGTTGATGCACCATGTATCATGTACCTCTCTCTCTCTCTCAAAATCCACGATACAGAAATAATTAACTATAAAAAAAGCGAAGATGTTGATGCACCATATATCATGTAACCCCCTCTCTCCCCTCTCTCTCTCTCTCTCTCTCTCTCTCTCTCTCTCTCTCATATATGGTATTCAGCCTCCCCTCGAGGATATTGACGGGAGACGCTGGCTGGTACTTGAGGTCATTCAATACCGCCTCAAGTACCAGTTACGGATGGGCGTCAGCCTGCTATAATCCTTCTCCAGTGACGTCAGAGGACCAAGCTTCAGCGATTAGGGGGGTCTGTTTCAGTCTGCCTGTCTGTCTGTCTTTTGCCTTTTAGTTGACGGGGCTACTTTTAAGGAAAGTTCCACTAGAGAGGTTACCAGGGACGTAGTACTTGGTTTAAGAGGCTGAATCCATCTTGGGTTTGCTGTGATGAAAGCTGTTTGGTTGGAGCAGCAGGAACTGCTGTTAGATGGTACTTCCGCATTGTTGTCCTTGACAGCAGCAAGTAATTATGGTTATATGTAATTATATATATATTATATATATATATATATATATATATATATATATATATATATATATATATATATATTATGTATGTATATACATATGCCTATATATATATACATAATATATATATACAGTATGTATATACACATATAGAGAGAGAGAGAGAGAGAGAGAGAGAGAGAGAGAAACTTTGATAAACAATATCGTTGCGACATTGATTACTTGGATAATGTAAGTAACAAAATCCACTCCTTTCACTTGAATCGCGTATTGATTATCCCTGACCTTCAACCCAGCCCCCTCTCTCTCTCTCTCTCTCTCTCTCTCTCTCTCTCTCTCTCTCTCTCTCTCCCTTCGTTGGCATTAGAGTTGAATGTCACCGCAAACAATCAATCAACTGCATCGCCAGCGAAATAATGAGGCTCAAAGTGAGAGATCAGTGGGTGAGGCGAAGTTTTCTCTCAGTATTTTTATAAATGACTTTTTTGTTTGCATGTTTTGTTCACAGTTGGCCACCTGCTTTGTGGGAGTATTATGTTACCGACGGGCTGAAATGTCATCGTATTCTTGCTTAAGAAATTTTGCAGGATTTTGAATTCGTCATTCAGAGAATTGGTAGCTCGAGAGTAGGTTGAGTAGATTGGGGATAGGTCATACTTACTTGACCCACGAGTACATACTGCAGGGTGATGAACTACCCAAGTGTGAGCAGCTCTGTGATACCCTCCCTATGTGGAGCATGTTGAGCACATGGAGCTCATAATGATGCTATGTCTCAAGTATATAGGTAGAAGACAACATCATATTTCAGGTTTTATAGAAGAGGCCTTCAATAATGACGTTGATAGGATTGTGTAATGATGTAGAGATATTTAATGATTTTCAACTATTTTAATATGTTACTAGATTATTAGTAATTAATTTATTATGGTTTTGTATTTAAAATATTTTTCATCTCGGCACTGAATAACTTAGAGTTCAAGTATCAGGTGGATTATATATATATATATATATATATATATATATATATATATATATATATATATATATATATATATATAATATACACACATATACATACATATGTCTGTATATATGTAACTGTAGTATACTCAGACTAATCATCTGTAATTGAAACCAAGGCTCCCGTGTTAGTCATTTTCTGATACAGGAGTACTGACGCACTTCTCTCGCCGATACGAGAAGTAGGTATCTGTCTGGCGCCGAATTACTTAGTAAAACGATACGGCTTTTGAAAAAATACTACTCACAAAAACCAGATGCGAAACATCTTTCAAGAATTTTGAATTGAAAGAAAGAAAAAAGTCTGTAGAGGCTAACTTTGTGAAAAATACGAAAGTCAAGTCGTGTTTCTTGACAACAGAGAAACGACCAAACGTCAGAAGTAATCTTGGTATATTTTGTTGCTCAAGATTAGGTGGCAACTGCCGGACCTTCGCTCTACAGCTGTGTGACGTCATTGCTCATCTCGAATTCGATATGGAGGTGTTTGATGATGCTGTTCCTTTTTTTTTTTCTTTCTTTTGCGTTCGTGTATAGGTGGATGTTTAATCTCTACACTTGCTTGTCTGTGTGTACAGTGCATATACATATACATACATATATATATGTATATATACAGTATGTATATATACATACATTTATATCTGTATTTATATACATATATATACTGTATATCTATATCTTTATATATATATATATATATATATATATATATATATATATATATATATATATATATATGGGTGGATTCAAACTTACCGTTTCTTTCTTAATGGGATGTTTATTATGTCTACAAACTGCCCAAATTAATTCACAGTTCCCTTGTTGTATTCAGTCTGATGTGATAGTCACAGTAACGTTTTATTCAGTATGATTACTGAATGATATATCATATATACATCGACCATTGCGGATGAATGATCAGTCATTATTCTTTCTTTATAATCTTTGTACTGTCCAAAGGTCTTTTTTAATAGTTGTCACAATAATTTCCCCTTTCAATCCTGCGCATGGTTTCCATCAAGAACAATTAAATTTTGTTTTTTTATATACTTACGTAAATATAATGTTCACGAATTGTTAGTGTTCCTTCAACAATTTCCCATTGAAAACCTGGGTATGGTTTCTCTCGAGAACCATTCTGTTTATTTTGTCCATACTTTCGTATGTAAAATATTTACAGAATTATGTACAACGTTTACAGAATTGTTTGCGTCAATTGTTGGGTATGTTTCTTTTATGGGATATACTGCCGTATTCATGTAAGATAAACAGGACATGAAAATAATCGCTGATTAAAGCTGTTTGTACACCTTAGTTCTGCGACTATATTCGTTCTATGATTACGTCCAATTTTTCATTCCTTTTCTTTTTTTTTTTCAATTGCCTTTTACATTTGAATGGATGGAGAGCTAGATACTTATTGAACAAGATTAATATATATATTTAAAAATATTAATATTTGTGTGTTTAAACATGAGCGAGGTACCATAACTGGTATTGAAACGATCATTCATCTCGTGTAGGCGATTAGGCCCTCTGCAGGTAAAGGTATGCATTTGAAACATTGAATAGAATAGAAAGTTTTAGATGGATGAGATTTTAATTAATATTGTATGTTAGGGTAAGTCTCAACTATCTACATCTCGCAGGAAGAACAGCAATGAGATGTAGATAAGAGAAGGTACTTTGTTTTTCAAGCGAAGACCTTACGGAAATTGGACCATAATTTTATATCAGAGTCAAGGTACAGAGTGTATGGGAACTTTTCCAAGGTACTGATAGATTAGGATCTGATTCAGGGCAATTATTGATTCCCCATTGGTTTGAGTAGTCAAGTTATACGCAGAAACTTAATTATCAAGAAGGTGCAGCCCGTTTGGTATTTTTCTAAACTGTCGTCTGATTGAATTGATCACACCTTTGACAGTTTTAAGAACTTGCCACTCTCTATTTAATCGTTCCTGGTGTCTTTATATTCAGAAACACTACTTCATTGCCAGGGTAAAAAAATGCACCGTCATCCACCTCTTAAACTTGCTCATTCTATCCAAAGTCAACCATTCAGTTTCCTTGCCCTAATTCATTTCTTTAAAAAAATATGGAAGAATCGTATGATTCGAGTGCGCATATGTGATCTAGTTTGTCTTTTTTTGGTGTCTCGTTTTCGATGCTCAGTTGCATTCCTCGAAAGTACGTTATTATTAGTCTATGTCGTACCCATGTCACCAATCTGTATCGCTTTACTATTTGACGTGGCTGCATTTCAAGCCAATGAACTCGGTTCAGTGGTACAGTCCTTTTTGATAGGCCCCTAAGTGCAGTTTTATGGTTCATTTATATCCCCCCCCTTTTTTTTTTATTGGTGATCCATTTCCCTTAAATTCCGTAGGGGCGCGTGGGTAGTGCCATTAGTCATCTCGCACGGTGCACTGTAGGCATAAGTTAAGGTTCTTTGCAGCGTCCCTTCGGTCCCTAGCTGCAACCGCTTTCGTTCCTCTTACTGTACCTCCGTTCGCATTCTCTTTCGTCCAGCTTACTTTCCACCCTCTCCTGACTATTTTGTCAAATTCAAACCTTTTTATTCCCAATTTCCACTTCCGCGCTAAATGACCTCGTAGGTCCCAGTTCTTGGCTTTTGGCCTAAATTCCATTCCGTTCCATTCCATTCGGTTCCCATAAAGGGTTCTGAAGACACAGGGCATTGATTACTGCCATAAACTTTCCAAATTCTGAATAAAATTTGTAGCCGGTTCAATAACTACAGAACCCACTATGGTACTATTCTCCTCGGCCCGTTTTTTACATACACTGCACCATTCACTTGTCATTGCGCTATTTTGTGGTTCCCGTCTCTTAGGGCAATATTTTTTCTATGCAACACTGTCAGTGCATAAACCCAGCATAGCCTAATATTGAGCCGTCGTAAGTCTAACGATCATGTCATATCATGTACTCTCTCTCTCTCTCTCTCTCTCTCTCTCTCTCTCTCTCTCTCTCTCTCTCTCTCTCTCTCTCTCTCTATATATATATATATATATATATATATATATAGTATATATATATATATATATATATATATATATATATATATATATATATATATATATAAAGGTATACATACTGTACGTATACATCTTGCATTCCGGCAAGATGTCACCTGGAGGTTCATATTGTGCGTCTAGGGATCTGGCCTGACTCCTTCCCTCTGTGTAACCTCTCTTTTGTGCCATTGATCAATCTCATTCTGTCGTTCCCTTTGTAAACCTCTCTCTCTCTCCCCTCTCTCTCTCTCTCTCTCTCTCTCTCTCTCTCTCTCTCTCTCTCTCTCTCTCTCATTGTGTGTACAACTGTTCTAAAATGAGTAATACCTACAACAATACTAACATTGTAACACAATAAGCAGAATTTAAAAGTATAATAATAGGGACACAATGCTAGCAGCGTGTCACGACGAAAGGCAGAACAATACACGGATAATGACGATAATGATAATGGTACTAATGATAATGATAATAAGGAAAAACAACGGCTTTCTTTTGATAATCGTGATAATGGTACTAATTATAATGATAAGAAAAGAACAGCAGTTTCCTGGTTTTGCCAAATAAATATCAAAGTAAAAATACAGATTCGAGCGCTTGTTCAACTGCCATTTCGATTGGCATTGGTCTAATTTCTGCTTTTCCATGTCATATTAAGCAGTTTCTCATAAACATCTGATAAGTTCTGTTAAATCTCGTCTCTCGGGAATGCCTTGATTCCGGTTGACCGTCAGAATGATCAGAAACAGACTGTGAAAGTCTGAAGTTCAGAGGAAAGTCAGTCTGTCTCTCGACCGTAATGAATGAAATAAAAAAAAAAAGTATTTAAGCAAGAACCGTATTAGTGATATCGACCTTTCAGTAAAGTAAAATAATTTTATAAGTACATAAGTCTCACTTTTGGTTCGTTTCGTCTTTAATATTTGATCTTTGTGGACTTTGAAATTTGTGATAGTCTCCTTACACAATTTTCATTCGAAGCCATTTTTTAATATAATTCATAAATATTAATATTAATATTTCTCATTAATATGCGTTAGTTGGAGCTGTCGATTTTTTTCTTATCTTCTCTTTTTATATAGCTCCTCACAATACCAAGTGGAAGACAAAGAAAGAATTTTCTAATGAGTTAGGCCTAATTTTGTGGCCTAGACTCAGACCCTTAGCACGGTCTCACTATAACTTGCCACCGACCGGGATCAATACCGTAGTTTCTCTCTCTCTCTCTCTCTCTCTCTCTCTCTCTCTCTCTCTCTCTCTCTCATATGTTTTTTACGTCCCCTCCCTCCGTTTAATTGTCTTTCTTTGTTTCGGAGTCCATTGTTAAGGTCACTAGAAGCGTGCGTGCATGTTTGTTAGACTGTACACAAGTTGTGTTTATATCGCGGGCTCCGGCCGTACACGGCCGTACGTGCACGTGTATCGTAGGGATGTAAGAGCCACATATTTATGTGGTGCATGCTTATGTGGTGTTCATGTGTGCTGCCGTTCCCTTATGTGAATATTGGCGCTTCGTGTATATGCCGGCTTTCGTTTTGCCCGTTAATTGGATCTGTCGTTACCACCGGCGCACACACACATACACACGGGGGAGGGGGGGTGTTATAAGCTCTTCCCTACCCCCTCCTTCATACCTCCCCCCTCTCCCCCTCCCCCTAGCACTACTAGACAGCTGGATAAGCTGATTTAAGCCGGAATTTTTTGTTGGCTTCCTCTTCGTAAAAGGAATGAATGTGTCACCGTTCAATGGCGATTCCCATTGATGCATGGACATATGGACGGCATTCGCCTCTGCGGTGAAGGATTGATTGATTGATGATTATCTGACGTCAAATGTCAACTACTTTCTGATACCGTAAAAATATCTGGGGAGTCCAGTTTGATAAGGGTCGGAAGTCACGTGATCAGTCTTTTTTTTTCTGTGCTGTGCTGTTGTTCCAGGTAATGTTCTTTTAAGAATTAAGATAAATAACTAATTATTTTTTATTTTAATTTTGGGTAATATAGAGAGAATAACTAGTGGTATAATTCTTATTCTTTCCTCGCATTGTAATTATGTCGTGTTAGACTTGATCAGGATGTTGGGAAAATTATTTATGACTCGATCAGGATGTTGGGAAAATTATTATTTATAAAGTATTGCCTAGCACAGTATGAAAAAAATTACAACACTTAAAACACCTACGTAATTTTGTGTTGCGTTTGATAGAAGGGTGAGGCAAAACATTTTTAAAAACTTCCCTCTCGGGAAGTTCTTCTGACGTACACGAACTATATATATACATTTTATTTTTATTCAGTATCTTGGCAAGCTAGGCCAATTATCAAACTCTCGCTGATATTGTGAAATAGCCTGCCATAGATGAATGAATAGTTCAACATCTGGTGGAATTTGTCACGCCATTAAACAGCTGCACCAGGTCCGTGATGCATTTTGCAATATCATGGGAGAGTCGTATTTCCAGGGAAACCAGGACTTGGCATAAAAAATATGATGACGTTAGCCGGAAGTTTCCTGTTTGTAGGCATGCTTGATGAAGTCATGAAGACCCGAGTTGAATGCTTTTATTCTTTTATAGGCACTTTTTATAGATACTTTTTATAGACGCTTTTTAGTAGTGTCGAATGACTACAGAAAGTTGACTATAAGGTACTTGTTTTTGGATTTGTAAAGATTAAACATTTTTTATAGACAGTATTTATAGATACTTTTTATAGACACTTTTTAATAGTGTTGAGTGACTGCAGAAAGATGACTTTGTGGAAATTGTTTTGGATGAAAAACTTCGACAAAATAGTATATACAGATTGGATTTGTAAAGAATATTAAGCATTTTTTAGAGACACTTTTTATAGATACTTTTTATAGACACGTTTTAATAGGGTTGAAAGACTACAGAAAGTAGTTTTGAATGAATAACTTCGACAGTAGATTATATACAGGTTGGATTTGTAAAGAACAGCACGCATCGTAAGCAGCCTTCTCCGTTGGCTGGACACAGTCCAGTGGGCCACACCAGACATCTTACACCATTCAGCATCTTATCGCACTTGGGCAAGGCACGTACTGGCATAAGGCCTTTTTAATCTAAAGCAACCAACCAACCAGTCCTTTCCGGATAATTGATCCATTTACGAGAAAGTAAAATGGCCTTCAAAATGTCGTTTTTCCAGAGCATTTGCATGTGTGGTAAAAATTTTTGCGGCGCTGGTAAGATTTCTTCGTAATCAGAGCGACTCGTCTTTTCAAAGCGACTTAGAAGGTCAGCGAGTGGCAGGCGAAGCGCTTAACCAGATATGGTCAGCGGATGTGACAGTAGTTGCTATTGTAAGATTTCTCGAGACACCTCATTTCTTTTCTTTCTCTCTCTCTCTCTCTCTCTCTCTCTCTCTCTCTCTCTCTCTCTCTCATACATGGCTTGAGACATTTCCTTCTCTCTCCATGTCTTGAGACATTTCCTTCTCTCTCTCCATGTCTTGAGACACTTCTCTCTCTCTCTCTCTCTCTCTCTCTCTCTCTCTCTCTCTCTCTCTCTCTCGTTAGCCTTCCGGTTAGAAACCTCACTTTCTCATCAGTCAGTGTTAGACTCAGGCTAGTTAAAGCAGTCTTATCCTCACTTCTCTTATCGTGCTGGTGGTACCATCCTTTGGAAGAATCGTATGTTCATAGATATTTCTTCTAATAAGCATGGCTTTGGCTCAGTGGAATAAAAAGGTATTTAGATGAACCGGGATTAGGCAAGGAAAAAGAATCATTACCACAACTGAAGCTCATTTTACCACAAGTGAAGAGAGATACGTTGCATATAATTAATATTATATATATATATATATATATTGTGCATATATATATAAGCAGAGTGAAAGAGAGAGAGAGAGATATTTTTTTGGACCTAATTAATTAAAATTAATGACTTATATTATATATATATATATATATATATATATATATATATAGAGAGAGAGAGAGAGAGAGAGAGAGAGAGAGAGAGAGAGAGAGAGAGAGAGAGAGAGAGAGAGAGAGAGAGAGAGGTTCATTTTTAAGGGGACCTAATTAATTAAAAGCAATGACTTCATAAATTACATTGTGTAATATATATATATATATATATATATATATATATATATATATATATATATATATATATAATGACACTTTGCTATCCGTGTAGACATCCCGGGATTATATATGTAATCAACGGATAGGTTTGCTTAAAAGCAAATGGATGTTACAGACTAAAAACACACAAAAACAAAGCCACTACAACACCTTCTAAAAACATAACAAACATCTCACACGTCTCGAACTCTCGCCATAGCACCCGCGCAATAACTTCTCTCGCTGCTGGGAAGAAAGGGCGTTGGGTCGGGTATGATACATGAAACATACGTACCGGGGTCTAAGCGATGTCAGGCAGGGCAGCTGATCGAGACCACAGGTCTACCCCAAAGCCAAATCAAAAGTCCTTCAAAGAAGGCATCGAGCTACCCCATACAAAAATGGGAATAAAAGCACGTTAAAAGAAGAAGAAGAAGATATATATATATATATATAAAAATATATATATATATATATATATATATATATATATATATATATATATATATATAGAGAGAGAGAGAGATAGAGAGAGAGAGAGAGAGAGAGAGAGAAGAGAGAGAGAGAGAGAGAGAGAGAGAGAGAGGTTCATTTTTAATGGGACCTAATTAATTAAAAGCAATGACTTCATAAATTACATTGTGTAATATATATATATATATATATATATATATAGAGAGAGAGAGAGAGAGAGAGAGAGAGAGAGAGAGAGAGAGAGAGAGAGAGAGAGGTACGTATCCGTTTTAAAGGTACATAATTGATGCAAAGACAATACCTTCACAAGGTATATATAGTTTAAAACACGAACACCCTAATTGTGAGGGAGATCAAATGTCACCCTTCGTAAATGAACGACTTTTAATGTTAATTTCATTGTATAAAAAAAAAGATCCATTTTTACCGAGATCATTATATCAAGTAATGCATTGTCAAGCCGTTTCATCACAGGTTGCGTTTTTGACAGTAATAATTTGCAGAATTTCATATACCACCTACGGGGTGCAGTGTAGCGTGCCTTCGGCCCCTAGCTGCAACCCCTATTATTTCTTTTACTCTACCTCCTTTCATATTCGCTTTCTTCCATCTTACTCTCCACCCTCTGCTAACAGTTGATTCATAGTGCAACTGCTTTGAGGTTTTCCTCCTGTTACACCTTTCAAACCCTTTACAGTCAATTTCCGTTTCAGCGCTGAATGACCTCATAGGTCCCAGTGCTTGGCCTTTGGCCAAAATTCTATAATCAATTCAAAATTTCATATCTTGCTCTCGAGGTTGAACCTTAAGAACTACGGATATAAAAGTGGGAACGGAGAACGAAATATACGCAGCGTAGCGATAAGCTTCATCGGAAATTGTTGAATTTTGCGTAATTTTCAAATTGTTGAATTTTTCGTACTTTTCAAATTGTTGAATCTTGCGTATTTTTCAAATTGTTGAATTTTTCGTATTTTCAAATTATTGAAAATACGAAAAATTCAACAATTTGAAAAATACGCAAGATTTAACTATATGAATAGTACGAAAAATTCAACAATTTGAAAATTACGCAAGATTCAACAATTTGAAAAATACGAAAAATTCAACCATTTGAAAATTACGCAAAATTCAAAAATTTTTCGTATTTTTCAAATTGTTGAATCTTTCCTATTTTTCAAATTGATGAATCTTTCTTATTTTTCAAGTCGTTGAGTCTTTCCTATTTTTCAAATTGTTGAATCTTGCGTATTTTTCAAATTGTTGAATTTTTCCTATTTATCAAAGTGGTGAATCTTTCTTATTTTTCAAGTTGTTGAATATCTCCTATTTTTCAAGTTGTTGAAGCTTTCCTATTTTTCAAGTTGTTGAATCTTTCCTATTTTTCAAATTGTTGAGCCTTGCGTAATTTACAAATGGTTGAATTTTACGTAATTTTCAGATTGTTGAATCTTGCGTACTTTTCAGTCGCACGAAACTCCGGCTGCCTGTCCACGAAAAATAGGTTAAAGGTCAAATT
Source organism: Macrobrachium rosenbergii (assembly GCF_040412425.1). Classification (NCBI taxonomy): domain Eukaryota; kingdom Metazoa; phylum Arthropoda; class Malacostraca; order Decapoda; family Palaemonidae; genus Macrobrachium; species Macrobrachium rosenbergii. The sequence continues at coordinate 39,393,463 of NC_089767.1, read as the reverse complement.
GATGACACGGAATTCTGACAGCGCAGAAATGTCATCGTACCTTTAGCGTAAAGGTTCTGTGATTTGCAGTTTGCAAGCACGCGAGCGATGAGACGGCTGGTATTGCAGAACATAAGGTGGATCAATAGGTGGATTAGCAGACAACAAAGGGGTTGTTATTGTTATTATTATTATTGTTATAATTATTATTGTGAGTCAGTAGGTAGGTTGTCAGAAAGCAGGGATTATTATTATTATTATTATTATTATTATTATTATTATTATTATTTTGTGGACCAACAGTTGGGTTATCAGAAAACTGAGTATTATTATTATTATTATTATTATTATTATTATTATTATTATTATTATTATTATTATTTGAATTCATTTATATGGAATCTCTTCAATCTTCCTTATAATTCTTTTCTCTTCCACGTTAACATTGGACGTGGAAGAGAAAAGAGTCGTAAGGAAGATTCGAGAAGACTCACTATAAAATGAATTCAAATTGCGGAGTCGTTCCATTCAACAGGACTTGTCTAAGAAGGGGTTATTCCATTCTTGTATTACTATATCTTTTTATTACACACATACATACGCATGCGCGCGCGCGAACGCGCACAGATTTTCAACAATGAACCTTTTTCCTAAGAAGTGTTGGTTCAGGGAAAATATAAAAACTATAATCGTTGCTCTATTTACTTCAAGAAACCTATCCAATTAAGCTTAAGCCCAGTGTTTAAAAACTTCCACATCATTAGTCTTTTCAAATGTATATTGATGGCTCATTAACAAAGCGCTAGTTCCTCTCTCTCTCTCTCTCTCTCTCTCTCTCTCTCTCTCTCTCTCTCTCTCTCTCATTCATTCTTACATACATTGCGCCACTCACCTTTGAATTGCAGCACATTCTTGCTTCCCATAGCAAATGTGCTTGTGTTAATATACATGTATGTACACTATATGCATATGTATACATATATATATTATTTATTTCTTTATTTTAATTTTTCCTTTGACTTGGTGTCTTGCTCAAACAGGAGGAAATTATGATACGAAGGTTAAGGTTGATAACAACAGCTTCAGTGATCATAATTAGAAATGTAAGGGTCCAACAGTATCAAAAAAAAAAAAAAATCACAAACGAAAAATAATAAAAATGAACAGATGACTAAATCAAGATGAGATGAAATTAAATTGAATTAAACCAATACACAAAGAGGTCTCTCTCTCTCTCTCTCTCTCTCTCTCTCTCTCTCTCTCTCTCTCTCTCTCTCTCTCTCTCTCTCTGACGAGGTAATTTTCTTTTTCGTTCCTGCCACTGACCAATTTCCCCCCCCCCCTTAAATCACACAGTGTGGGAAGGCCGGTGGCTAAAACATCCCCCTTAGCAACGAGGCGAAAGGAAAGAACTCGCGGTACTAGCAAAGAGTTAGCGACAGCGAAGGGACTTTTCAAAAGGAATATTACGGAGAT
>NC_089767.1:39364508-39389508 GCF_040412425.1 Macrobrachium rosenbergii | reverse complement strand
AAATGAACTCGCTCGTCCTTTCTCCACATCTTTTCCAACTTCTACCTTTTCGTTTTATTTTATTATTGCTGGAGTCGGGTCATATCATTCACCATTGCAGATGCCCTTGTATTCATGCGGTGTCTGTTCCGTGTACCCTTGACTGTAAGACATTTGTCCTAGCTTTGGGAATTTGAGACGTAGGTTCCTGTCCTGGGGGCGTGACAGAGAAGGCCATTTTGTTCTAGCTGCAGTCCTCTGGAGAGGATTGTCGAGGATTGTGATATAGGGAAGTTGTATATCTTTATGTGGGAGGCGGGCCTCCTCAACAAAATTTAAATTACACACGTAAAGTATATGTAAGTATAGATAATATGATTATATAGCCTACATATTTTTTAGATATGTTTTTATGAAATTGTTTTTAAGTTTATTTATTTCTAGTTGTCTGTTTAAATTTGTTTACGGCGTCAATAACCCAGTTTTAATAAACATAATCAATCAATCAATCATGCTTTCACTAATGTATTGTACTTGATGTACTGAAATTATGCAGTAGAACGCAGATAGATGTAAGGTAATTAATTGGCGTTCAAACTGCTGTAAACAGAGTTAAAATTTCCACAGTTATATAACTGTCAAAGATGGGAGTTAAATTGAACTTTCCCCACCGCCCTTCCCCCCCACCACCAAAGAGGCATAAATTATCGAAAATTGTATGAGCAAATGGTTGAGGCGTTCAGTTCTTCGTATTCAACGAAGAAAACTGAAAGGCAATGGAAGTTTACACCACAAAAGAGTTAAGAGAGTATTAATGAGGTGTACCGGAAAGTGAGTGAGGAAGTATGAAGATGCCAAGCCCATGATTCTAAAAATGGAATAACATTGGCATTGAAAAAAGTAAAAAGAAAATAACACAGTAATAAATAAAAACGGAAAGACGTGAAAGGAGAAAAACGAGCTTCTGAATAGTGCCATACAGCGAACTGCGGACTGAGAGTTGCAGTGATAACAAGTAAAAAATGCGCCGAAGTTTCTTCAGCGCAATCGAGTTTTCTGTAGTACAGCGTATAGTCAAGGCCGGCGAAAATAGATCTATCTTTCGGTGGTCTCGGTATAGTGCTGCATGAGCCGCGGCCCATGAATCTTTAACCACGGCTTGGTGGTGGCCTGTCCTATATCGTTGCCAGATGCACGATTATGGCTAAGTTTAACCTTAAATAAAATAAAACTACTGAGGCTAGAGGGTTGCAATTTGGCATGTTTGATGATTGGAGGGTGGATGATCAACACACCAATTTGCAGCCCTCTAGCCTCAGCAGTTTTTAAGATCTGAGGGCGGACAGAAAAAGTGCGGACGGACAGACAAAGCCGGGCACAATAGTTTTCTTTTACAGACGAAGAGAGATCGCGATGTCTATTGTCGAACGGGCCATTGTAGTCTCATATTCATAGCATTGGATGCAAAGAAACGTCTACAGTGTCTTTGCGCAGTTGCAACGATTAAGCACTGGGAGTATCCTTAATTAATAAATAAAAAGGACAGGAAGCAGACCGTAGTCTTTCTCTTGATCCACCTCGGATGAGGGAAATGGCGTATTGCAGATTGCGAAATGGCAGACAAGACGCAGTGTCCCAACCCCTTTTGAACATCGTGCTTAAATAAGGCCCATTGGTGAAAGAGGCTGACCCTTGCTGAGAGACGGCAGGCCTGTCTTCTACAGGAAATAAATGTTGAGGTACTCATTGAGTTTCATTTATAAATCGATGTGTGTTAGTACATAAACAAAGTTACAATTTGCTTAAAATATAAGGAAACAAATGTATAGATATTCATTGAGTTTTATATAAAAATCTGTATTTGTTATTACATAAACAAAATTAAAATTTGCTTAAAATATAAGGAAACAAATGTATAGTTATTCATTGTGTTTTATAAAGAAATCTGCATTTGTTAATACATAAACAAAATTAAAATTTGCTTAAAATATAGGAAACAAATGAATAGGTTTTCATTGAGTTTTATATATAAATCTGTATTTGTTATTACATAAACAAAAAATAAAATTTGCTAAAAATATAAGGAAACAAATGTATAGATATTCACTGAAGTTTTTTATATATAATTTATATATTTTACTACATCAACAAAATTTAAATTTGCTGAAAATATAAGTAAACAAATGTGTAGGTACCACTGAGTTTTATATATAAATCTATATTTGTTATTATGTAAACAAATTTAGATTTTGCTTAAAACATCTTAGGAGTTTGTCTTTGTTATTATTCACTGAAGATAGATTTTCATTTGAATATTTAGAGTTATAAGACTTTATAACTTAGTAATACTTTCTAGATTTAGGATTCATATCTTAAAAGAACCGAATTGTGCCTCATGAAAGGTATAGTTTATTTGTTATCCCTTTCTATTCCTTCAGAGAGAGAGAGAGAGAGAGAGAGAGAGAGAGAGAGAGAGAGAGAGGTCCACGTAAGGTGAATAAGGACGCAAAAATTGCAATGTGGGCTAAAGGAAACTGTCAGTCATCCTGTCTCTTATCTAATGTGGTCCCTCACCCCCTCTCGTCCGTACCTCTCTCTCTCTCTCTCTCTCTCTCTCTCTCTCTCTCTCTCTCTCTCTCTCTCTCTCTCTCTCCAGGCCAGTCATAGCACTCTCTTGTTTCTTTTTTGAGACATTCTGTATTCCACGTGGACGTGTTATGAAAGGCGTTACAGTTTTTTTTTTATAGAGGTTTATGTATTATAAATAGTAGTGGTGCCCTTTTTCGATAATACTGGTGTTATTGGAAAATGCTGATCTGAATATTTCTGTCCAAAATTTTGGTAACAATCTCTCTCTCTTTCTCTTTTACAGACAGACACACACAAACACGCAAATTTCTTTTAGCTAATCTCTCTCTCTCTCTCTCTCTCTCAAATTTCTCTTAACTAATCTCTCTCTCTCTCTCTCTCTCTCTCTCTCTCTCTCACGCAAATTTCTCTTAACTAATCTCTCTCTCTCTCTCACACACACACACACACACATGCGCGCAAATTTCTTTCAACTAATCCCTCTCTCACACAAATTTCTTATAACTAATCTCTCTCTCTCTCTCTCTCTCTCTCTCTCTCTCTCTCTCTCTCTCTCTCTCTCTCTCTCTCTCTCTCTCTCTCTCACAAACCATTTTGCGTGGCATTGAATGTGAGGAAGGGAAAATATGTAAATATGCAAAGTATCCTAAAGAGAAAACTGCAATACTATTTATTGCCTTGCATCGCCCTCCATCCAATGGTGCAGGGGCGGTTCCTTTCACCTTCATTGTTTCATTCTACATGTTATTTCGGTTCCATCCAGGTAATACGTTTTTAATATAAACACGAACACTAGTTAAAATGAAAACAATGAATAATATACATAAAACAGTTAAGGTGATTTAGTTTTAACCCAGAAAACACCTTTTTCTGAGCTGAGCGTCACAAAAACGGTAAAAGTTCTAATGTATCATCACCACAGTTGAACATAAATTGAACTCGACGATCAATACATATGTTTATTTCATTGGATTTCCCGTATAAGGAATTTAGCTAAAATTTTGAAAATAACCATTAATTCTTAATATCTTATTCAGAAAGTTTTAATTACGTATCGTAATTTTGATAATGACACGGAAATTGTGTGAGAAATGAAATTTAAGAATCTAGAAAAAGAGTCGGTGACAGAGACAAAGTTTCCTCAGAGTTGAATAATCCCAGGCCGTGTCCTTTGTGCCAGGTAAACTCTACTTTTTTCCTGCCTCTGTCCATGTTGGAAGGGAACTCCAACGTGGTGGTCAGTCCACTGAAGTGGGTCATGTCCTCCTGCGACCACATTGAGAGTACCGGTCCAGTATAACTTTCCTGTACTGGAAAGGAAAAATGCTTCCCCCCACCTCGTCCACTGTAAGCGCCCTCTGTAACACGCGGTGTATACCTCGGCCAGCGCAGAGTTCATCGGATACGATGCTCTCACAAGTTAGGAATGAACAGATGTTGTAAGTCGTATTGAATCAGTTGTAAGTCTTCAGTGGGTGTAGCTCTCTCAATTTGGTCTTTTTTTTTTTATTTTTTGCTGCCTTTTTTTGACGTAGGGTCACTGGGAACTATATTACAGATTGAAGTGTGTGTCAGGCTTCTGTGTGAGACATAATATATATATATATATATATATATATATATATATATATATATATATATATATATATATATTGTCTTTTGTTACTAATATACACAAAATTTTTATACTTTCAAATAATAATCCACGAATTATTTATATATAGGCTGAAGTCGTTTATATATGACTTTATAAGCGTCATAATTGAAATTAATTATTGTTAAAACTATGTCACATACATGAGTGACATCTGAAACGCCTAATAAACTGCGTGACCAGTTAAGTTATATTCAGTTTAATTTTTTGTTTAAAACATGAGTGAAAGTAGACGCCTGTCTGCGATCGCTTATACGAACATCATGATAATATATATTTTTCGTTTTCTGCTGATGTTTAATGGTTCCTCTGTTCATCGTACGTGATTTTCTTTGCACAATAATATATATCATTATAAAATAATAGTATTTTACAAGCTATTAATATTTTTGTAAGGCGACATACTGTAATATCTTCGTGAACATACGAAGCAACGTTATCTTTCGGATTCTAGCTGACAGGGAATAGACGACTCTCATTACACAGTTAAGTGATGACTGACCCTACAGTTCTACAATAGGCAGATAGTCCGCTTCGCCCTTGTAACTATTTTTCCATCGCAGGATATCCCAGCTGAGGACAACCGCTAACTTTAGCTCAGGACGCGGAGAACGGCGTTGAGTGAACGTCCATTCACAAAAGGATAACTAACGAGTTGCCAGGTGTTCCTTTTTTTTTTTTGGCCCAACCCAAACCGTTTTCTGATAGTTCCCAATTTTTTTTCGATGCATTGTGCGGTTATTGTTAAATCCATGGCCTTTTTTGTCGTTGCTCTCTTTGTTTCAGTAAGATTCTCTATTTTTTATTTTCTAGATAATTGTGCTATCTAGAAACTCCCGTTTCCTCGCCCTATATAACTCACTCGTACACTGCGTCTTGGTGTCCCGTTAGCTAAGGCTTGTAGCGTCTTGGGAGCTAGTTTTCACCAATAAATTTGAGATGTAATTCCTGCAGAAGTATTTTCTGTTATTTGTGTAATATAAATATAATTCCTTCGTATGTAATTATTGTATTTGTTGGTTCATTCTAGCAATCAGTACTTCCGGTATAGCTGTTGCTCTCTTGTTTGGTATACAAGGAAGAGTGTAGTCCCATAATGCGTGTAGATAAGTTACCATAGCTGTTAATATAATGGAGGTTAGTAAAGCCTGATTTGATATTTATGCCCAATATGAAATTATTCGAACGTTTATGGAAGACTTCCCAAGGTAATGAGTGAACGTAGGCTAATGCATTTTCACCCAGCCTGTTTCTATGTACGTTAAGAAACTGAATGAACTCGTAGGTAAATGTCAAACGGCCATCAGATCTCTCTGCGTCATCTATAAAATCCCTTAGTAACCTTGTCAAGGAGTTTATAGGCGTCGTATTCGCTGCTTGTTTCTGTGCCTGCATGCGTGCGTGCATGCGTCATGCTTCCCCTCCCCCTGGCTGGTATTCCCCCCTCCCTCCTTCCCCTACCCCTCTCTGTCCTTAAAGCAACATTCCCAACCGAGCAGGGGAAAATGCCAAGCGCTGTTGCTATGTTATTCTGGCTTCAACTGTGCCGGTAACTGTGCTCGGTATTTCATGACATTGAATGTGGGAATAGAATGAATTGGGATGAATTAGGCCTAAGTGTCTTTAGTCTTAGGCCTAGAAGCTGTTAGGTCTAAATGTGAAATCTATGAACTCTTATCTCGAACTGGTCGGTTTTTTTTATCAGCCATGTTGAGATAACGTCACTTTTTTTTGTAGTGTGATGATAAAATTAGGCTTGTTAAAATATAGGCCTAAATGAGTTATAAGACCTCCGTCACACAAAGTAGTACGATGAAAAGCTATGTAATTCATTGTTTTTTCTTCATAATGCTTATTAATCACAACTTTCTTCTTCCTGTTTTCCCGATTGCTTTAAAAGCAGCAAGTTGGTTTTCAAAATCCTTGAAAAGGAGCATAATAAAACCTCTTAAAGGACCAAGGACTTTATTGAAACCTTGTAAAGGAACAAGAACTTCCTTCATCTCTCGACCCTTTTATTGATACGAAACCTTATATCAAGGATGCCCTCTATAAATATTGATTGCAAGATAAATCCTTGCTGCGCGATCCCGTTATAGGCACTGCGCGGTCCTGGAAGAGCGAAGGCGTGTTTCCAGGTTGGCAAATCAATACAGAGAGGGAGGAGGAGGAGGGGGTGGAGTGGGAGTGGGAGTGGGTGGGGGCTAGGGAGAGATGTATCTCAAGGTTACGCCCCGTTTCAAGGTCGTGGAGGGATGCGAGATAGAAAGGGAATTATAAGAAAAGAGATGATGTATCATTTACAGAAAGAGAGAGATAGAGAGAGAGCGAACGAGGTTAGGGATTGGAAAAGTGCGTGCGTTATGAGAGAGAGAGAGAGAGAGAGAGAGAGAGAGAGATCGTTTGAAAGTTGTCTTGCAAAGCATCAGTAAATGGTAGAGAACTGAGAGAGAGGAAAAAGCGGCTCAGTTAACAAACGGCTAACTGGCTAGGAAACAGCAAAGAGAGAGAGAGAGAGAGAGAGAGAGAGAGCATTCAAAAGTGAAACGGGAATTGAAAATCACAGTATGATAGATAGTTGAACCATACAGATTACAGAAAATTAAAAGACAAATCTAAACGAGTTGAGACAGCTAGTGAAATATATATAAAAAAAAACTTTACCATAGACTACCACAGCAATATGCCTCTATGGAATCGCAGATATTTGATTGGGCCCAAATGTCATCAGAAAAAGGACCGCGAATCTGTGGACGTGAGCAAGCCAACGTTCATTCGATTACCGTACGAAAATAGCTTTTCATTTTGTGTTTTTTGACAAGCTGCAAACCGCAACGGTGGCGTTATTTTTAACGGACGTCCATATCATTTTAATAGCTGTATGTACGTGTCATATGATACAAGTACAGGATGTTCATTATCACATCCTATAAATATATTTCTCCGGCAAGAGCGTGACGGCTAAAGACATGATGGTGTAAGGCGTGGATTATGTTTATACTACTGGCTCGTTCTCGATGATAAATTATATTTAAAACAAGAGGCTTGATTATGAATATACTGTATATATATATATATAAGCATTATTTAATTCAAGAAATGGGTAGCCGGCTTCCTGCAAGGACCGTCGTGCCATGCAAGTAATGTTTGTATACATGACTCGTTGTGCAATACCTCACCTTCAAAGAGCGGTCGGTCCCCTCTCCCGGACAGGGGGAAGGACCACGTTGCTGAATTTCTCTGTGCTACGGTCACCGAGTACTCGAGGTGTCACTTCTAAGGAAAGCGTGCTTCAAAATAGGAGTTTTAAGCTTCGTGGATGTGATATGGCATCTGTTTAACATGTCGAATTATTAGCAGGTTTATATTTTAGCGGCATCTTAAGGAATTCAAGTAAGATTAAAGGTTTTGTGGGAGGAAAGTGAAGAGATGTGGCAGAAAGTTCCCTGTGACCCACGACGCTCGGCAGCAGAAGCGGCCGCTGCAGAGGGAGGGGGGTCGGTCCCGCGGGGGTGGTGTCAAGGCAGCCCCCATCCACCACCATTCCACCAAGCGCAACCACATTAGTCCCATCCAACCATCTACCCATACCCTTCCCCCCACCACCCCCAGGCACCAGCGTCACATGCGTTTTAAGGCGGTTCCCCCTAGTCCTAGTCCTCACCCCCCAGCCCCGTTGCAGTGATCGATGGAAAAGCTTCTATGGACCCGATGACTCTCTCTCTCTCTCTCTCTCTCTCTCTCTCTCTCTCTCTCTCTCTCTCGCCACCGGAAAAACGCTGGTAACTACGCATTTTGTTATGTGAGAGCGTTGTTGCCACGGTGTTCGCCAAGACGGACGTGCTTGCTTTTGATCAATCAGAAGGGAGAAGGTTTATTTTACTTTAAACTTTATTGGTTATTAGATTTTAGCTTTCTAATACTCGACAGTTCTCTCTCTCTCTCTCTCTCTCTCTCTCTCTCTCTCTCTCTCTCTCTCTCACACACAAGATGTTTGCTTATGTAAAAGGAATTTGTATATTTCATAATTCATCGTCCTCAAACCTCTCTCTCTCTCTCTCTCTCTCTCTCTCTCTCTCTCTCTCTCTCTCTCTCTCTCTCTCTCTCTCTCTCTCTCTCTCTCTCACACACACAAACACACACTGTTTGCTTGTGTAAAAGGAATTCATTTGTATGTTTCATAGCTCTCTCTCTCTCTCTCTCTCTCTCTCTCTCTCTCTCTCTCTCTCTCTCTCTCTCTCTCTCTCTCTCTTCCTAGTCTTGGAGACCTGAGACTAAGTTTTGAGTGACTGGATGAGTAGGGTAGTTACCCTCTTTCCAGAGTTCTTAGAATGTTGATAGATTGAGTGATGCATTTAGGTCCGTGAAGGAATTGGTCTTCTCAGAAAGACATAATTTGTCATATTTCTTCTAAAAATATTTTTTTACAGAATTTATGGATGGGGGTAAAGAATGAATGTATTCATAATGTATAGAAAGAATGATTCGTTTATTAAAGAAATTTTGTCAGCATTTTTATATTTATTTGAAAGTATAATACCCAATTATAAGTTTCTTGTGTTGATAACCACTGTTTTTGTGACGCCATTTTGCAAAATGAAGCCACCACTCAATCGTAAATTACCTAAATGTATCATTAATCAGTTTTCGAGTTAATTGCCACGGCACTCTTTGAAAAATATAATTGTTTTAATTAACTTACGTGGTTCAGTTATTCATTACACAGTATATATTCGGGATGTGACATTTTGATATATCTCTGGTTGTTGTGTATTAAGTGTTGCATAACTAAAACTTTATTAATTGGTAGAATAATAAACATACAGAAACATTCCAGTACTGAAGTTAAGTATACCTTAGTTTTACCAGACCACTGAGCTGATTAACAGCTCTCCTAGGGCTGAACTGTATGTAGCTGACTCACGCACACACACTGTATATGTATGTGTGTATATGTATATATATATATATATATATATATATATATATATATATATATATATATATATATATATTGAACAAACTCGAGTTAAATAAATCACGTTTGGTTACACCCAGTCAGACTCGGTATCTGTTCAATTTAAGAAACCAGTGCCAGTACGTGATCTTGCGCACGCTGCAAGGATAGACCGCGGATATCGAGCCCGTAATGTTCCTTGCACGAGGATCCATCTTAAGTATATGAGATATTTCGGTTTCAGTCCTCTTAAAAAAGTATTTTGAAACTGAATCTTGCACTTAAGACTTTCGAGGGCTCCTTCTATAATGCGCTGGCCCTTGTGTACGTTTATTTTGGTTCTGAACTCGAATATGTTGCCGTATGTCATTAAAGTGATGATTAGTCATGACAGGGACAATTTTGATTGACAAATGAATCACGTTACGTTTAAGAGCATGCTGTTTAGTTCAGCGTCTGGGAGTTGAGAGTTTAATTTTGATTCTCTCTCTCTCTCTCTCTCTCTCTCTCTCTCTCTCTCTCTCTCTCTCTCTCTCATGTGTGTGAATTTAGTATCAGCCTTATGCTTAACTGAAAACTAAGTTTCTCTCTCTCTCTCTCTCTCTCTCTCTCTCTCTCTCTCTCTCTCTCTCTCTCTCTCTCTCTCTCTCTCTCGTGGATGTGATGATTTCAGTATCAGTCTTATTGCTTATCCAAAAACTCAAGTCACAAAGACCTTCTCTCTCTCTCTCTCTCTCTCTCTCTCTCTCTCTCTCTCTCTCTCTCTCTCTCTCTCGTGGATGTGATGATTTTAGTATTAGTCTTATGCTTATCTAAAATCTAAGTCACAAAAACCTTGAGTTAATCTCTCTCTCTCTCTCTCTCTCTCTCTCTCTCTCTCTCTCTCTCTCTCTCTCTCTCCGTGCGTGTGTGATCTTCATTTGAGTCTCACGCTTAGCGGAAAGTTGAGTCACAAAAAAACCTTGAACTTCACAGTATCTGAAAGAGAAAGAGACATTACGAACGATATATGGTTATTACATTTCTCATTTATTAAAACTAATATACTCTTTAATAACCCATTTGTTAAGTGACAGGACCATGATTTCTACATCTGTCTCCCTGTCTCTCTGTCTGCCTGCCTGTTTATGATTGTTTCTCTGTCACTTACTTTTTCATCGCAAATATTTCTACATGGTTCAAGACATTTCTGCCGCGTCTGTTTGTCCATTAGTGTGCCTGTAATTATTATTATTATTATTATTATTATTATTATTATTATTATTATTATTATTATTATTATTATTATTATTATTATTATTATTATTATTATCAGAGAAAAACCCACGGTTATGTATGGGTACAAATACATTTGAAAATAAATCCTTATTTTTAAATATATTTGTACCTATACGTCATTTTGGATTTGTTCCTCCATTTTAAGACTCGTGCTATAATGAGTATTTTATAAATTATTATTATTATTATTATTATTATTATTATTATTATTTTTATTATTATTTTATTATTATTATTATTATTATTATTATTATTATTATTATTATTATTATTATTATTATATTTTGTTTAAAAGGATGGCTGCGTTGTGCGAATTGATTTTGTAACGAGTTTTTTCATCGCTGTTTAAACCCACCGAAATATTATTATTATTATTATTATTATTATTATTATTATTATTATTATTATTATTATTATTATTGACAGTGCTTTGCCAAAAGGGGAAATTAAATCCATGTTCCATCGACTTTCTGCATAGCCATGACCCTTGCCATCATGTTCGAACTGCAGAAGATATTATATACCTCATATTTGACATGCAAGCTCCACTAATGAGGCCCTTTGACGTGACCCGAAGGTCATGACCTTGTGGCTTTGACCAACATTGACCCCCCCACCCCTAAGAAAAATTGCTGTCGTTAGGGTCATTCATTACTAACCTCAAAACAATTCTCCTTGTATATTTTATAGTTACATTTTTATGTATTTATTAATGTGTTAATTAGTTTTTTCTTTTTTAGTAACTGATCTTTTTTTCTGTATCACCTATTACCTTCTGTAACTTCTTTCAAATGAACACCATATAACTTGGAAGCTTGAATTTCAAGTCAGTGGCCCCTGTGGTGGGCTTGTTCCATATGAATAGGGTTGGTGGCCCCTGTGGGCTTGTTCCATATGAAGAGGGTTAATATTCTCAATAATAATAATAATAATAATGTTTCACAGTTGCATCCAGTCAGGAGGGAATTGCATCTGACCTTTGCAAGAAAGATATCGGTGTCTTCTTCAAAATTTAATCAGAAAGAATGCTCTCAAAGAAAAGAATTGCTTGGGGCTGGCTGGGAAATGTATTGCTTGAGCAGTTTTCTGAAATATTCTTTTAAGTCAATTTTCCTTTCAGTTTTGTCCGTCCGCACTTTATTCTCACGGCACTTTTTCTGAACGCCCTCAGAGCTTAAAAACTGCTGAGGCTAGAGGGCTGCAAATTGGTATGTTGATCATCCATCTCCCAATCATCAAACATACCAAATTGCAGTCCTTTAGCCTCAGTAGTTTTTATTTTATTTAAGGTTAAAGTTATCCATAATGGTGTGTCTGGCAATTATTTAAGACAGGCCACCACCGGGCAATGATCAAATTTTCATGGGCCGCGGCTCATACAGCACTATACCGAGACCACCGAAAGACAGATTTATTTTCGGTGGCCTTGATTATTATACGCTATACAGAAAACTCGATTGCGCCGAAGAAACTTCGGCGCATTTTTACTTGTTTAATTTCGATAATACTTTCTCTTCTTCCATTTACTGGCGTATTATCCTATGGATTAAATGTTCTGTTTTCAGTTTTCCTTTTCCTGTTGCCTCCTTTCTTATCTCCCTTTCATCGCACAACGTTCCTCTTCTTGTATGGAAGATAGTCGGTCAAGGGAATAGCGGTCCTAAAGATTAATTGCCTGTTATAAGTAGCAATAAAAGTAATGATGTCAAGTCGACCCTGGGAGAGCATTGTTTCTGCTCGTTTGTAGCCGTTCATTGCCTGGGTAGATGTATGAAATCGTATATATATATATATATATATATATATATATATATATATATATATATATATATATATATATATATATATATATATATATATATATATATATATATATATATATATGTATATATATATGTATGTATATATAATAACTTTATATTATATATTTTTTTAATATCTTTGCGTTGCTTTTTTAATATCTTTATGGCATCAGTGTATTTACTAAAACGATGCAGGATAAATAACATTAATCACAGTATTTTTAAAGCTGGGAAACATCTGTATTTAAACAAAAAACAGCTAAATGAACATTATATATATTTATAGGTGTGTGTAATTATGTATATATATATATATATGTATATGTGTATACATATATATATATACATATATATATATATATATATATATATATATATATATATATATATATATATATATATATAAATGTAAGTGTCTTTTTATAGAGATTTAGCATACTTGATTATTCACAATCATCCACTTGAATGTAACATAACAAGAATCCCCTCTCAATAACTTTTCAAATTTTCTCTTAAATATACCTCTAATTTATATGATTTATCTATCTATAATAATCAAATCTGAGTGCTTCTTGTTTGTCCTGCCCCACGTGACAGTAGGGGAGACATGACACAGCCACCCACCCCTCTGCAAACCTGTCTGTCCGCCCCGGGTGGGGACGAGTTGCTAGGTGAACTGGAGGGTAGGGGAGACATCCACCCTCCTCCTGCAAACCTGTCTGTCCGCCCAGGTTGCGGGCGGGGTAAGTAGGGGAACATGAGGGTAGGGGAGACAGCCTCTCCGGGTTCCAGCGCGTGTAGCGCGTGCCAACAAGCTTGTCAGGTAGTAAAACGAATCGTTAGAAGAGGTTTTGTTTTTTATCCTGTGAGTTTGCGCGTTGCGCCATTTGATAAATATCCTTGAAAAGAGATAATTGAGCAATGCGCATTTTCTCCACGCGGTCTGTAACGTCATTATAATCTGCTCAAGAGAAGAACATTACTCAGTGGCAAAGGAAGGAAGATAACATCTTGGGGGGGGGGGGTGAAGCTCCGAACGCCGGTCGTGGAGTACAGAAGCTTCATATCTGACGCCAGTGATTCCCCAGTTTTATTTATGTATTCATAATTGTGTATATATATATATATATATATATATATATATATTTATAATTGTGTGTATATATATTTTTATATGTGTGTTATTTACATGTGTATATATATATATGTAAATAACACACATATAAAAATATATATACACACAATTATAAATATATATATATATACATATATATATATACACAATTATGAATACATAAATAAAACTGGGGAATTTATTTATTTATTTATTTGACGCTTCCAAGATTGGAATCGTTTAACCATTTAGCGTCAAGTCCCTAGTGTTATTTTATTGATTTATGATTGTATATATGTCTTTATTTATTTGACGTACCCTGGATTGGAATCATTAACTAATTAGCGTTTTGAAAATCAGGCTGCAGTGGCCTCGGTTTAGAGTTATTTTCTCCAGTGAATTTCGTGGCCTTGTCGACGTAACCTACTTCGAAGGATTTCTTTTAATTTTTTTTTATTCTCTCTCTCTCTCTCTCTCTCTCTCTCTCTCTCTCTCTCTCTCTCTCTCTCAGTTACAAGAATTTCTTCTTAGGCAATGCTTTTGGCCTTGGTTTTAAATTTTGTATTTTTTTTATTTTTTTTATTTTTTTATTTTTTTTTTATTATTTTTTTTTTTGCCTACCAGTTCCCTCTTTCCAATGTAGGGTACATACGCATGCACGCCTACAGATTACGATTCTCCCTTCAGTTCTTTTACATAAATGACGCCTATTCGAAAAGACACAAGCAGTCTTTTATATTCAGTGGTAGAAAAGTCGAGATGTAGGCATTTCTTCACAAACGGTAAGCCTAATGTTGACCAGAACTTGATCCATGGCGCAGTCTCGTTCATTTCAAGCCAAATCTAAGATTGAATCTCGAGGGACGTCCACGTTTTTATGGTAAAGTGATATCTACAGTAGCTATATACAATAGACCTCGCCCGTTGATTTGGTATGGTTGCCAACTTCTGGGACCATGTCACGTGGGTCGAGTCCTTTAAATTTGCCCAGCTTATTGTTTTGGGCCTGGCCGATTTGCCCTTCAGTTTTTATGCATGAGACGCACTTTCGGAAAGAATTGTAGTCTTTTACATTCAGTAGTGACAAAATAAAGATGTCGGCAATTCTTCGCGAACAGTAAACCTAATTTTCAAGAGAAATTGAGACGAGGCGCCGTTTCAGCCATTTCAAGCCGCATATCTAAGATTGAATCTCGTGGGACCTCCAAGTGCTCCGTGATATTTGTATTTTAATGTGCGAGACTCGTGTGGAGTCAGTTCACGCCAGCTCGTCATCGCTACTGTAACTGAGACGTGACTTCGCATCCAAGGAAAAATACGAATTACTCCGAATTTGGCATAATGGGTCTATCCAAATATTTCCAGTGAAGTAATTTCAGTCATTTTTTCCTTCTCTGGCAATTCATGTCATTCTCTTATCGTTACCAGATTGAACTGATTGTACGTATCAGAACAGAACTCTGAGAGAGAGAGAGAGAGAGAGAGAGAGAGAGAGAGAGAGAGAGAGAGAGAATAATATTCTCCGCGACCCGTATACATGCGTATCGGTGGATACGCTCAATACGACCACTCGGTCAGATGTGTAACATTACGAATTGATAAGCATTGAGGAAAGCCACCTGTCATTGGTCCCCCTGGTCGTATGACTTGCCCCCGTGAATCCGATCACCCCATGGTTTTAACTTGCGTTATCTGCTGGTATATCGCCGTCGTCGATTACCTTTTTCGGTTTCTCTCTCATACTTCCTGGTGCGGGGGGGGGGGAGTAGACGCGTGGTTTGTGTTTGTTGATGGTGGTTTGTTTATGTTGGGTATTAGCAGGTCGGTGGTATGTTTAGGGTGCTACCTCTAGTATTTGTTTGGGGGTGGGGTGTTGGTTAATGTTTTGAAATGAATCAATGATCATTTTTAAGTTATACCTCAATGGATCGATGGTCATGTTTTAAATTATGCCCCAGGACAGGTTTTTTTTTTTTTTTGCAATGGATCTATGGTCATGTCTTAACTTATGACTCAGGATAGTTTTTTATTTATTTATTTATTTATTTATTTTTTTGCAATGGGTCGATGGTCATGTTTTAAATTAAGCCTCAGGATAGAATTTTGTGCAGCTGTCTCCCCTACCCCCCTGATTCCCTACCTACCCCGCCCCCACCCTGGGCGGACAAACAGGTTTGCAGGAGGGGGTGCTTGTCTCCCCTACCCTCCCGTTCCCCTACCTACCACACCCCAATGCCGGGCCAGACAAACTGGTTTTGCAGGGGGTGGGTCGCTGTGTCATGTCTCCCCTACTGTCACCCAGAGGAAACAAGGCCCACTCGGATTTTATTATTATAGATAAATAAATCAAAAAATAAGAAAAAAACGGGAAGCGTAAGCATCCATAAATATTTTTGAAAAATAGGGAATGCTAAAGGAATAATGCACGGAATTTCGAAGTAGTATCACATTCTCTCCTCAGTGTGGATCGAATTCCTATTCCTATATTTTTCGAATTCCAGAGTAAATAAAAAAAAAAATCACGAAAGGAATTCGATATTCTCTTTTTTTTTTCTTATTTTTTTTTACGATACTGACCTTTATTTGGACTTCGTTGTATCCTTAAAATTACACTAAAATTGAAGAGAGAGAGAGAGAGAGAGAGAGAGAGAGAGAGAGAGAGAGAGAGAGAGAGAAGCTCTGTAATCTCGTATGTTGTTTCTCACAGATAATGGTAGGAACGCACTTCAGATTGCTTGTCGTGTATCTTTTTATCATTTCTATTTGCTGTCATTATAAAGTTTGTATCAAGGTGGAAGAAAATATTAAAAGTAAAAGAACATAATTAACTAAATTTTACTTGGACCCCTTTTGAGGTATTGGACAAAAATTTATGCTTTTGAACTGCCAAAAAAAAAAAAATAGAAAATGATTAATGGAAAAACTTTTGAAACTTATAAATAAAACTTATATAACTTGTAAAAGAACATAATTAAATAAATGTTACTTGGCTCCCTTTTAAGTTATTAGAGAAAAATTTATCCTTTTGAACCGCAAAAAAAAAAGCAAATAGAAAATGATTAATGGATAAACTTTTGAAACTTATAAATAAAACTTATATAACTTGTAAAAGAACATAATTAACTAAATTTTACTTGGACCCCTTTTGAGGTATTAGAGAAAAATTTATGCTTTTGAACTGCCAAAAAAAAAGAAATAGAAAATGATTAATGGATAAACTTTTGAAACTTATAAATAAAACTTATATAACTTATAAAACTTATATCGTGAGATCTTTGGTCACAAGACAACAACGGTATTACTGAGTAATCGATAGAGAGAGAGAGAGAGAGAGAGAGAGAGAGAGAGAGAGAGAGAAGAGAAGTGGTTTTTCTGTATTGGCCTTGGTAATCGGCAGGGTTTTGCCTTGCTCGCCTTCACCTGCTCTCGTTTTAACATCTGTAGGTAACTGTACTTGGTATGAAACTGTAACAGAGGTGGTTAAGGGAAGTGGGACCTTCGTCGTGTGATCTCTCTCTCTCTCTCTCTCTCTCTCTCTCTCTCTCTCTTATGAAAAGTTTTTTGAATTTATGCTCTATATACATCATTTATGAGTCCTCTCTCTCTCTCTCTCTTATGGAAAGTTTTTTGAATTTATCTCTATATACATCATTTATCTCTCTCTCTCTCTCTCTCTCTCTCAAAGTTTTTTTAATCTATGCTCTATATACATCATTTGAATGTCCACTTCTCTCTCTCTCTCTCTCTCTCTCCCTCTCTCTCTCTCTCTCTCTCTCTCTCTCTCTCTCTCTCTCTCAAAGGTTTTTAATCTATGCTCTATATACATCATGGATGCGTCCGCCTTCTCTCTCTCTCTCTCTCTCTCTCTCTCTCTCTCAAAGTTTTTAATCTATCTATATACATCATGGATCTCTCTCTCTCTCTCTCTCTCTCTCTCTCTCTCTCTCTCTCTCTCTCTCTCTCTCTCATGGAAAGTTTTTTAATCTATGCTCTGTATACATGGTGAATGAGTCTTCCTCTCTCTCTCTCTCTCTCTCTCTCTCTCTCATGAAAAGATTTTTGAACCTCCTTTGAGCTATGTACATCATGAACTTATAGATGACCTTTTTGTTGAGATATGTTTACAATGGCCGTTTTTTCAGTCAGTAAACTATTTTATCAGTTATTTAGCCTTCATTGATAAATTGACTGTTTTTTTATAAAAATTATTTGGCCTTCATTGAGAAACTGACAATTTGTTTTTATATTCTAATTAGGGCATATACTTTCTAGTTTATTAACAGTAATTGTTACCCCAGTTATAAAGGTGTCATGTAGAGAATTATTTTCTCGTTGTTACCTGCACTACACAAGATTGGCCACTTTTTATTTCCATGATGCTTTCCGTAATTATAAGGTTGTAAAGGTTATGTTGAAGAGAAGAACAATTTATTAAAATTTGTAATTTTTTTAAACCATCAAAGAATGAATGACAAAATGAAAATGGCTTGTTTGAAGTTCAAAGTATTTTAAAAAGTGCGAAAGATGGTACCTATGAAATAATTCTTCAGGGATAAAGTGTTTAAACAAAGTGGTCATTTTGAAGTTAAAGAAATGAAAGAAAATTGAAAAGGGCCATATGTCAGTAGTTCTAAATGTGAAAATTTTGACGGTGTATAATACGTGATTAAGATTATTTCAGATTTATTATGAATGGTTTTGTTCAGAATTTGATTAATATATAGACATACGAGAATGATTGGCTAAAGTATGATTTGAGCTGAATTTAAAATTGTATTTTGAAAACCAGCAGTTAAATAGATTTCGATGAATTATCACATGGTTTTGTCATTTGCCTAAACATAGTTTAAACCTGAGATGATGACAAGAAGCATTAAAATATTATTTTAGGTGATTTAGTAAAGAGAAACAAATTTCACAGACACGCGCCCATAGGGGGTAGACCGTCAGTGCACCTCATGCGGTGCACTGTAGGCATTACTTAAGGTTCTTTGCGGCGTCCCTTCAGCCCCTAGCTGCAACCCCATTCATTCCTTTGACTGTACCTCCGTTCATATTATCTTTCCTCCACCTTACTCTCCTCAACCCTCTCCTAGCAATTGATTCATGGTGCAACTGCGAGGTTTTCCTCCTGTTAAACCTTTCAAACCTTTATGCTGTCAGTTTCCGTTTCAGCGCAGATTGACCTCTTAAGGCCCAGCGCTTGGTCTTTGGCCTAAATTCTATATTCCGTTCTACTGCGTCACATCAGCCTCATGGATAAAATCCACTCAGACAAAAAAAAAAAAAGATGGAATCCTTGTTATGACATTATCCGGTCATGTAGAAGGTCAACCACTCTTGGGCATAACCTTTGTCGATAAGAGTTCGCTGGGTATTTGCTCTCCTATAAATTTCGCCCTTACGGGGCAGCGGCAGAGTTCAGACGGTCAAGGTAGAATAATAAAAAGTATTAAATATGAAGTGCCAGTTTTCTCGTTGCTTCCTACAGCTGTTGAGGTGTCTCGTTTTTCCTTTATTTATTCAGTGGGGCTGAAGGCCTTTTTTTTTTTTACATTATTTTATGTTTATATATTATTTTATTTATTTATTATTAATTTTATTCAAGGAGCTTTGTTATATTCTCTCGAGTTTTATACGTATTATTCTGGCCCAATTATTATTATTATTGTTATGTATTATTATTTTTATTATTTATATATCTATTTATTTTATTCTAGGAGCCATGTTACAATCTTTCGAGTTTTATTATTGTGGCCGATTTTTTTTTTAGATCTTTCTCTTCCTTTATTTATTTAGTAGGGCTGAAGGCCTTATTTTCTTTCATATTATTATTGTTCTTTATTTATTATTCATGTATTCTTAAGAGTTATTATGTGTTATTATTGTGGCCAATTTTTTTTTTTTTTGACAAGTCTTTCTCTTCCTTTATTTATTTAGTATGACTGAAGGTCTTTTTCTTTCATATTATTATTATTATTATTATTATTATTATTATTATTATTATTATTATTATTATTATTATTGGTGAAGAAATTCACAGTGGTGTAAGTGCATATGTATATTAAAGATATATACAAAACTTTGTTGAATACATTTTTAATATATATCTACACTTACACTATTGTGGATTTCTTCACCAATTTATTAACTCATGCTATTATGAGATTTTTATGGATTATTATTATTATTATTATTATTATTATTATTATTATTATTATTATTATTATTATTATTCAAGGAGCCATGTTGTATTTTTTCGAGTTATTATAAGTGGTTTTGTTCCAGACGATTTTTTTTTTTTTTTTGGCAGCTGTACTGGCATATAGTTGGAAGATATTTAATCCCTGTAATCCCTGTATATCTAAATTTACACTTTGAAGATTTTAATGATATAGGTCGAAAATTTTAATGGTTATAGGTCGAAAATATTAATGATATAGGTCGAAATTTTAATGATGTAGGTCGAAAATTTTAATGATATTGGTCGAAAATTTTCATGATTATAGGTCGAAAATATCAATGATGTAGGTCGAAATTTTAATGATATAGGTAATCTCTAGTGCAGCTCATGAAAAGTTCTTCATATTTATCATACATTATCTTCATATTCTGACACATGAATGCTGTCTTCACCTACATATGCTGGCAAATTAACGCTGTCGATTTGACACGAGTCAGATGATAAGTTATGCTTTGGCAAGCATATTTATCTGGTCATTGTCTCAAAATTTAAGTTTATATAACTTTGAGACTGTTCGTCCTGTTTTTTTCCACATCTGGAAAACAAGTAAAATTTGCGACGAAGTTTCTTCGGCGCAATCGAGTTTTATGTACAACGTATAATGCTGTATGAAACTCTCAACTGCGACCGGACAGCGCTCAGTTGCTCCCCAGATTCGGTCAAGTGAAGGTACGTCGGCGATGCCGCCGGGAAGCGCTGCCAAACGCACGATCCATGGCTAACCTTACACCTAAATAAAATAAAAATCACTGAGGCTAGAGGGCTGCAATTTGGTTTGTTTGATGATTGGAGGGTGGATGATCAGCATACCAATTTGCAGCCCTCTAGCCTCAATAGTTTTTAAGATAAATGCGGATGGACAGACAAAGCTATCTCAATAGTTTTCCTTTATAGAAAACTAATAAGTTAGCCTAAGTAATAGCCTAAATAATTCATAGTATATCAAAGTGATTTCATGCGTGTGGAATGACGTCAGTGTCACGTGACTTGACGGCCATATCTGAAAATATATTTCGCAAATGGCGGCAGCTGTTCCTTGTGTGTCAATCCGTAGTCTTTGCAGAGTCTCTTGATATTGAGTTTCGTAATGGAGGAAGATTCAAGAGTTTTTTTGTTTGACTTTGAGTATTTTTCTCTTCTTTGTATTGATGAATGGTTATAAAGGATATATTAACTTTCAATGTTGCACTGTTAAAATATTCATAAAGGCGTTTAGATTGTTTTATTTCTCTATAATGGATAAAAATCCTAAATGGTGCAATTGTTGATCAGTCTGAACAAGTTTCAAAATGTGACCGCAACGGTGAATAAATTGTATTTATTATTTGTTTTTATTTATATAATTATGTTAAGTTAGTGTTATTTTTAATCAGTTTCAAATTTTCAGTAACTTATTTGGTATTTCCGTACTTTTTAGGGCAGTGCCTACTATTCAAATACTTTTTAGAGTATTTGTTCCCATCAGTGATTATGCATGTTGGGACCCCGGCTGGGACGAGGATCCACTTGATGTAATTCTTTGGATTTAATGTATCATAGAATTTCATATTTTGGGCAGGATATCTATCAGGATATGTATGTTCGTAACTATGTATGTTTGTATTTCATTCTTTGAATTTAATGTACCATAGAATATCACATTTTGGGCAGGATATGTATCAGGGTATGTATGTTTGTATTTCATTCTTTGAATTTAATGTATCATGTGTCATATTTTGGGCAGGTTATGTAAGTTTGTAACTATGTATGTTTGCGTCTCCAGAAGTGTTTTCCAAGTTGACCTGTGGTACTAGTCATCTGTTTTGTCACCGTCGTTATCATAGTTACTATGATAATGACTACTGGTCGCTTACTATTGCCGCTTCGTTATTATTCTTCTCCCGGCAAATGTGATGTTGTTTTTGCCATCATTTGGGACGTATGTTAATGTGGTTTCTTCTTGTCCATTCAGCTGGGTACATTTGGGTACCTTCCAGTAGGTCTTCAACCCATTTACGTATTGTTTTCGATGGTTTCAAGGGGAGAAACATATAGTTGCTATTGCGTAAACAGCGTGCGTAAGTAAGTGTTTTGGCCAAGCCACTTTGATATCTTTTTGGTATACGTCGGATGATGTTAGAATTTTCCCTTGAGCCCGGGCAACAAGCTCTCTCTCTCTCTCTCTCTCTCTCTCTCTCTCTCTCTCTCTCTCTCTCTCTCTATCTATATATATATATATATATATATATATATATATATATATATATATATATATATATATATATATATATATATATGTATATATATATATGTGTGTGTGTATGAATCTATATATATATATATATATATATATATATATATATATATATATATATATATATATATATATATATATATATATATATATAATATATATATATATTGATGTACTTGATATACGCTAATAGTTAAGTATTAATCCTTAAATCATCGATTTTATTAAATTTAAAAATATCTTAATTTTCTCAAAAAGAAAACAAAAACGCATAAGACTACTGTACTGTGTGTCCTTAAATATATATATATATATATATATATATATATATATATATATATATATATATATATATATATATATATATATATATATATATATATATATATATATATATATATATATATATATATATATATATAGTTTCAAGTGACTTTAAATGACTGGATGAGTCTCAGTGTATGTAAATATTTTTCTATGGAAGTTTCAGATAAAGATTTTTTTACTCTTTCAAAAGCAGATCTTTTCCGTATCACGCATGGGATTTCACTGTCATCTGTGTACCTTGTGAACGACATTTACTGTTACGCTTGCGTGGAATCCCCTTCTGTTAATGACAGTGACTGCTATTCTTTCGTGAAAATCCCTTTCTGCCAACTGATATTATCTTGGCGGGTTCCTTATGGAGGCCACTTTTATATGAATTAAAATTCTCGGAATTATCATTCCTGAAGGTTCATTTCACAGTATGTATTTTGCTGGATACCGCGTTTGCCTGTTGACCTGCCTAAAATTCTGGTTTCATCCACTTCTGTAGAGCGTGATACGTGTGAACGTACAGGAAATATTTTACCACTTTTCATTCTTTCGAAAAGGAAAGGCGAAAATTAATTGTTTCGTGTTATTCATGACTGGCCCTCTTATCTAAAAACCTGTAATCTTACGAAAATTCTGGAAACTAATAGCAAACATAATGTTCGTTAAATTAAGTTCTTCCATCTTCCATATTCGAGGAAGAATTCACAGTATTATCATCCATATATTTTTGTTTTGGTTAATATTCTTATCATTTGTATCCACGGAGTAAAATCGCGGGGAGAAACAGTCAAAAATAAGACAGTACCATCGGTAATACCCTATATGTCTGAATAAGCATCCAATAAAAGACGCCCCATGCCATAACAAGTCACAGGAGAAAACATTTGGCCAGAGGTGACTCTTGGTATATTTGACCCCCACTGCGATGCAAAGGACTGTGTTGGTAGGTTTATACTGGTACTGCGTGGTTATTGTGGCTTGTTACGTGAAAGTATTTCCCATGGGACGATTGTTTTTCGCGTAATATCCGTCATTTGCCAGGTGACTTTTGTTAACAGGAATGGGGCTTTCCTGACAGGATCTGTAAAACGTGATGTTCATAAAACTAAAATAAATAAATAAATAAATAAATGGCTGTTGAGGAATGTTTGTAATATGCTTTATTTCAACCTGGGATGCAGAACAGGTTTGTAATTTGCCTGTATTTCAAGCTGGGATGAAGTGGAAACCTGATCAGGTTTTGTAATATGCTTGTATTTCAAGCTAGGATGCAGAACAGTTTTGTAATATGCCTGTGTTTCAAACTGGGATACAGGTAAGGCTTGTAATACGCCTGTATTCCAAGCTGGGACGCAGAACAGTTTTGTAATATGACTGTATTTCAAGCTGGGATGCAGAACAGGTTTGTAATATGCCTGTATTCCAACCTGGAATGCAGAACAGGTTTATTATTTGCCTGTGTTTCAATCTGGAATGCAGGAAAGGTTTGCAGTATGCTTGTACTTCAAGCTGGGATGGAGAACAGGTTTGTAATATGCCTGTATTTCAAGCTGGGATTAAGGAAAGGCTTGTAATATACTTGTATTTCAAGCTGGGATGGAGAACAGGTTTGTAATATGCCTGCATTCCAAGTTGGGATGCAGGAAAGGTTTGTAATATGCCTGTATTCAAGCTGGGATGCAGAACAGTTTTGTTACATGCCTGTATTTCCAGCAGGCGTGTAGAGGAGATTTCTTATATGCCTATATTCCAAGCTGGGGTGCAGAAAAGGTTTGTAATATGACTGTATTTCAAGCTGGGATGCAGAATGTGTTGTATACAGTTTAAATAGTATAATAGAATAGAGGGTATTACCTTTCAGGAACGAAAATTGTATTCGTTGTGTTGGGTCTGTCTGAAGGCACATCTCTGAACAGCAATTACACAGTCATCGGATGCTGTACGATCTCTCTCAGTTGGCCAATAGCGCTTACATTGCCGTATGTACTCTCGTAATGTTTGTTATGGCATACTGTGTTTTGTAATATCTTTTCCTTCTGCGATGATAAATAAAGCATGGGCACATTAAGTAACCTTTTTACCGGCCGTTTTGACTTGCGTATGTCATGTATTACTTGTAGCTGCTGGAGTTGTAGGGTGAGTCCTTTTTGTAATAGAGTAGATGATAATTGATGCGTGGTTGGTATTGTTAGTAGGGTTGGTAGCAGAAAAAGACAAGACTATGAACGATGCCAAACATTTTATTTTTAAATAATAGGCACCCCTTAGGCAGTTGCCAGTCATTATTTCAATCGCAAGTGGGGTGGCACTTCGAACTGCAATATTATATATATATAGACTGTGTATGTATCTATGTATGCATGTATAATGAACATGTGTGGCATAACCTCATTAACGTTTTCATTATTAATTTAATAATTCGTGATTTACTTTGACATTTGATCAAAATACATCAGGATAAAATTTTTACGCCTCTTTCAAACTTTGCCATTCATTTCTTGGTTACTTGATAGGCGCGTTATTTAATGTCCCTTTGCTTAATGCGTACTTATAGTTATGATGTTTCCTTCTCTCTCTCTCTCTCTCAGTGTGAGCATGACTGACAATGTCCTTGAACACTTAACGTAATACCGTGACAAGGCGCACTGTACCTTCTTCCTGCCTGCCTGCCTCTCTCTCTCTCTCTCTCTCTCTCTCTCTCTCTCTCTCTCTCTCTCTCTCTCTCTCTCTCTATTGTTTCATCACGAACATTTTGTTCGTTCTATTTAGAATTCATCTTCCACTTTGTTTTTTTTCCAGGGCAACAATGGCCATTGTTCAAACTTCAAAAAG
>NC_089767.1:39322008-39359508 GCF_040412425.1 Macrobrachium rosenbergii | reverse complement strand
ATAATAAATTATTTATTAATTTATTTTTTATAATAACTGAATTTATCTTTTTGTATTTCCCATTACTTTCTGTTTATTCTTCATAATGAACACCATAATATTCTTTGGAAGCTTAAATTTCAGGTCAGTGGGCTTGTTCCATGTGAATAGGGTTTATCTTCGGAATAATAATAATATAATAATAATAATAATAATCAAATGAAACAGTCATATACCTAGTCTTTTTAATTTGATTAAATGAATCAATTATATACCTTAAATTCTTTCTAATTTACACTCTGGGTCTTTAGGCGAACCCGTTACACCTGATCGGACTTATTTGGAAGAGGAGCTGGGCTTGTTCCGGGTATAATGCCTGAATTTTAATGACTGATTGATAAGTTAAAAGAAATTGTGCAAGTGAAATGTTGATTCTCTGACGGTTCGTGTATCAGCACCAAACACGACTAATTTTTTTTTTTTTTTTTTTGAGCTTGGGAAATGTGGATTATTTATATATATACAGTATGTATGTAATACATATATAAACTATGTATTTAAAAATTTTATGTATATATATATGTGTGTATGCATGAATGTATATATAAATTTCTGACTCGCATCGGGATCGAACCCAGGTCTTTCAAGCGCCCTTGCCTTTCAATTGATGAAGGACCTGGGTTCGATCCTGATGTGTGTCTGAAATTTATTTCAGTTCTGCGCGTGATTGCGTGTTTATTTCGTATGTGTATGTATGTGTGTGTGTGTGTATATATATATATATATATATAAATATATATATATATATATATATATATATATATATACTATATATATATGTATATTAAATATTTTTGTATTCGAAGACATTGAAATCATGAAAGAAAATCGTCAGAAAACAATTTATTTCCGTAATCGATCTTTGGAACGGGATTATGTTTTCTTATCTATTCCCAAGGCTTCCCCCTCCCCCCCTCTCTCTCTCTCTTTCTCTCCTTCTTCCTGATCCTCTCTCTCTCTCTCTCTCCTCACTCCTTCCTTATCCCTAACTGTCTTCCTGAGCAAGGACATCGCCGGACGAAAATCATCAGATAGACACAAATGGCTGGATTATGTCTCGTCGGGTGGTAAACCTGTTTTGGGGGTCTCTCTCTCTCTCTCTCTCTCTCTCTCTCTCTCTCTCTCTCTCTCTCTCTCTCTCTCTCTCTCTCCTCAAGGGCCTTTCCTTGTCCTAGAAGTAAGGTGAGGTTGGGATCTCTGTGCTTTTATCTGTTGTTAAATATGATAAGTATTATTGTTATTTTTTTGCTTTTTATACTTTTGTTATGCTAAGTTTTTTTTTATTAAATTTTATTTGGTAAAGTATGTTGTAGTGATGTCTGTGCGTTCATTATTATTATTTTTGTAGCTTTTAGTATTTTTATTGTACTAAATTTTGCTACTGAACTTTATTTGATGAAATATTTGGTAGTGGTCGCTGTGCGTGCACTTCTTGAAAAATTTTAGTACTTATTTATTTATTTATTTATTTATTTATTTATTTATTTATTTATTGCTTTTTCATTTTTATAATGCTAAATTCTTTTACTGAATTTTATTTGCGAGGTATTGCAGGCAGGGTACGTATGCATTGATAATGGAATGTCATTTTCATTTCATTAGGATGAGCCGGCCAGTGAACTAATTTTCAAAATTGAAAAGTTGCAAATTTTATGCAGCCCACGCAACATTTTCTTCACAATATTTTCAGACCATGTATGTCATTCTTTGACACTTCTCTAAATATTCGGGATTACAAACTGTCCTGTTCCGCAAAAACAGAAAAATAAAAATACTAATGACAAGGAAAAAAAAAAAAAAAGTGTATGAGAGTCAGTGAATCAGGAAATAAATAAAGAGCCGTTATGTATCTGAGAAAGTTTTATTTTGCGGCTGTGTTGAATAATTCCTGACCTCGAAAATCGTGTCCATATACGGCAGGTATTGAGGATTTATTATTATCGAGTTCTTGTAGGTGCCCGCTTGATTTTTGTCGTTGTATAATACAGTGTACCCTAGTTATCATTGTTATCTCTTCTTTTTGTATTTCTCTTTACTTCCTCGTACTTCTTAATGAACACCATATTCTTTTGAAGCTTGAATTTCAAATCGATGGCCCCTTTGGTGGGCTTGTTCCATATGAATAGGTTTCATATTCTGAATAATAATAATAATAATAATAATAATAATAATAATAATAATAATAATAATAATATTAAAGACGATCATTTGGACAAGATTTATTTTGTCATAAATGTTATATTACAGAATGATTAATAAGGTCTATACTATATAAATTTGAATATAGTTCCACGTGAAACTGTCTTCGATCGCATTGGGGATATTTTTGTTCGTTTGCAATTCCTGATTTTTAAAGCTCAGGGCTTATTTTAAGTTTTACAAAATATTCACGATTTTCTTGTTGACTAGTCCAGTTTCATGAGCGACATTTACAAATTCTTGATAATTTTAAAAGGCGGGTTCACCGTTTCCTTGTAGGTCGGTCCCCAGGTTTTTCTTAATCACTTAAGTTTTTAATTTATTCTCAGGGCTGAGGAATAAGGGTACAGCCTTGGAGAATCAAGTGTCAGACCTTTTAAAAGTGTGTGTGTGTGCCGTAAAAAAAAAAAAAATATTGTCATCAGAGCGTAAGAAAACACAGCTCTAATGTGGAACTTTGTGTTTGTAGCTCTTTTTGGATGTGTTTTTAACCTTTTTTTTTTCGAACAGTTTCACCTGGCAGTTCGTAATTAAAGTCAGGGTGTAGAAAAGCAAATCCATTAACACTTTTCTGGTCCTTAACGACCTTGATTTTGGCAGCTGTATATGTCCCTGTCTCGTCTCTCCAAAAACAGATATTTCACAGAAAAAAACATCGCTTCCTGAAACACTTAAATATTTACACGATTCGTCTGGCTAAACCGTCATTTACCGTGAAGGGATTTGATTTTTCTCCGGTTGTAATTTAGAGCCATCACTGGACATCAGCAGAAGACTGTCATTAGTGGAAATTTCACGGAAGAAAATCATCGTCGTGATTACACTACATCAGCTGATTTTGACGTCGCATGCTAATGGAAGGCGTCTTCGTATACTCCTTTAAGGGAGACAAACTCGCCTGGTATTTGGGTCACCGTTTGTGTTGACTCTGCAGCCTAGACGCATCAAACCCCCTCCCCTCTCCCCTTTCCCAACATTCCATCCCTCCTCATTTTCCCTACCCCTCCCCCTCTCCCCCTTCCCTCATAGTGCCATTCCTTTCCTGTATCCCTCCTTTCCTCATTCCCCGCTCTTCTTTCCAACGTGGCACAAACCCCTTCCCTGGTTGCTTAAACCCCCTCTCTCTCTCTCTCTCTCTCTCTCTCTCTCTCTCTCTCTCTCTCTCTCTCTCTCTCTCTCTCTCTCTCGTGTTTGCAAATTTCATTCGAGAAATTGGGAAACTTCTCTGCATGCTAAGGGGTTCTTGGAAAACTAGGTTATGTTTGCCGTATCCTCACACTTTGCTTTTAGTGTTGAAATACCAGTTATGCTTTTCATTCTCTCTCTCTCTCTCTCTCTCTCTCTCTCTCTCTCTCTCTCTCTCTCTCTCTGGTACTTGCAAACTCCCGCATCTTGACTCTGGTTAACCGTATCCGGATGTACCGGCTTCCCCTTGAAGATATCTACAATATTATCTAATAAATGCGCCTCAGATGTCGAGATACAACACTGACCGAAATATTCTAACGTCGTTAATTCGATCTATTTATCAATGTTGTTATCAGGATTCTGTGAATCCAACCATTTTCAGGTCATTTTTTCTTGGAGTTTTACCATCGTATTTTTTTGTAGCGGGTATTTGTGCATTAATATTGCAGGAAAAAGTTTATTAAACTCTTTTTTAACAGAGGAAACTCATATTATTATTATTATTATTATTATTATTATTATTATTATTATTATTATTATTATTGTTATTCAGGAGATGGACCTCATTCAAAGAATATGATGTTCATTACAAAAAGTAACAGAAGGTAAAGGAAAATACAGAAAGGAGAGATTTCTTAAAAAAGTAAAAATAAATTGATAAATAAATAGAAAAAAAAGTAAATTATTAAAATCAGTCACTACCCAAAGTGTTCGACCAACACAGGGCACCACATCCTCGGGGTTTCGGGTATCAAATAGCCAGTCTTCCAAAGGAAAATCATGAAGAACGGCTCATATGTTTGCCCATTAGGTAATTCATCAAAGTGCCATGTCAGGTGATGTCTGCTGAGAACCTATCAGGGAAGAGGTCAAGGAACAGGTGATATGCAAGAATGGTCAGGGGATCTTAAAGGTCAAGAAATTTTTGCAGCAGCAGCTCAGAGTGTTTAAAGTAAACACTGGTATATAAGATTTAGACCAAAGGCCAAACCTAGGACCTATGAGGTCATTCAGCGCTGAAAGGGAAATTGAGAGCAAAGAATGTTTGAAAGGTGTAACAGTAGGAAGACCTCGCAGTTGCACTATGAATCAGTTGTTAAGAGAGGGTGGAAAGTAAGAAGTAAGGAAGAGAATTTGAACGGAGGTACAGTAAAATGAATAAAAGGGGTTGCAGCTAGAGGCTGAAGAGACGCTGCAAAGAACCTTAAGTAATGCCTACAGTGCTCCGCGAGAGGTGCACTGAAGGACTATCGGGGTAAAAGTAAGGAAATGGTCACAGATATTGGATGTCTAGTTATGATAGTTAGTAGCTTATTTTGGAAATTAGATCATTTGTTCCATCTTGCTTGCAACAGAAAATGGTACGGGACCTCATTTCCTCCCACGGAGGTTTTACAAAGATTTCAGCAAGAAAGTAGTTGAATGTAGCGAAACAAGATAACAGGTAACTTTGAAAAATAAATTTTAACTTTTATTTTAATTTGAAACTACTGAAAACATTATCTTTAACTTAATATTTTTAAGATTCTCCAAAAACATTAGAAAGTCGTAGTTTAGGTTCTCTTCACAAATTTTGTTAAGGAAGTGTATTATAGGAGACTCTTAATAAGAAAAGTATTTATTAAATACCGATTTTATTCCCGTTGCCTGGACGCGTTTGCCAACTCCCGTATAGATCTGCTCACTGATCTTCCGCATGTCTTGTGATCACGTCTACATTTCAAGACATTTTGCAGACCTTTGCTTAACCCTTACCATTCCATGTACAACTGATCACTTCTGTAATATTGGAGGTAATGTTTTAGCCTTCACAACATGAAGAGGTATATTCCCCTAGCGGGGTAGTGCTGCCAGTGCACCTCTTGCCGGGCCACTGTAGGCATTACTGAAGGTTCTTTGCAGTGTGCCTTCCTAAGGCCCCTAGCTGCAACCCCTTTTGTTTCTTTTACTGTACCTCCTTTCATATTCTCTTTTTTCCATGTTACTTTCTCAACTTCTCCTAACAATTGATTCATAGTGCAACTGCTTTGAGGTTTTCCTCCTGTTACACCTTTCAAACCTTTTACTGTCAATTTCCGTTTCAGCGCTGATTGACCTCATTGGTCCCAGTGCTTGGCCTCTGGCCTAAATATCATATTGATGAAGAAATATTTTGGAATGATTGCTACTAATTTGTGTTGCGTTTTATTCTAACTTTGATTTTCCTTTGTTTCATAAATGATGGACAAACGCACTTAAGGATTTTTACTCAGTATTATCATACCTACGTGTCGGTAGGTTTCAAATTGTGATAGAAATGTTATCTAATTTTATGCCTTGTTAGGCATCCAGTTGTATAGTTTTTCAAACAAGCCTACCTTTAGTTTGAACCGGTTATAATCATTAATCATTTTCCCTGGCACCGTTAACAAACCCTCATTCTTGTCTTTCTGAAAAAGAATACTTATCAATACATGTGCCGTGTCAACTCATACTTGCAGTATTGATTGCATGACTGAAGTGATTAAATAGTGTGCATGTGCGCGCGCGCAATCCCATGGACACACACACACTCGGGTTATATCAAATTCCGATACATCTTTGATGCCTTAAAACTCCTGTCACGCGTAAGAATATTGAATACTTAGGAGTTCGAAAAAGGTTCTGGCCGTGGCCTAATATACTTTCACCCAAGTGAAGCGAAGTGTTTTCTTGAGAGAGAGAGAGAGAGAGAGAGAGAGAGAGAGAGAGAGAGAGAGAGAGAGAGAGAGAGAGAGAGTAGGTAATGTTTCTGGAAATACCCATGTTATATTGAGTGCTTGCAGACAATCAAGTCTGTTTTTATTTGATAAATATAAGTGAGAAGGAGGTATTTAGTTCATAAGATTAGTTGTGATCGATAAGCAAATTTCTCTCTCTCTCTCTCTCTCTCTCTCTCTCTCTCTCTCTCTCTCTCTCTCTCTCTCTCTCTCTCTCTCTGCGCGCCAAGTGACACTGAATGAAATATCGCGAGCAAACCGTGTCAAGGATTTATGGAAGGACGCTATACAATAAAACATGTGGCAAATGTGAGAGAGATAAAACCAGCTTGACTTTGTGGTATATAAATCATTTTTCCGTCTCCGCATTTCCTTCATAATCGTAGCGAAGAAAAACCGTTTTGAATTCTTCATTGTAACCTCCGCCCCTCACGGCACCAGGGCCTGGGTGACCTCTTTCCTGCAAGGTCACCCGAGTTATTATTCATGCAGGCAAGGTCATCAGAGGTATATGGATGGTGATGAGGTATGAGGTCTTACGCGGTATGTCTGACCTTGCCTTCGTCTGTGGCTGGCGCCTTTTGAAACATTTTAATTAAATAGTTTTCCAAAGAAGGAAATCGGGCAGGCCAAGTATAGATGGGTTTTTAAGAAGACATTCACTAATAATGATTCTAGAGCGCTGTTTTATTTTCGTTGAGAGAATGGATTTTACATTTTTAATTCTTACTGTCATTGTTATTTACTTAGTTTTTCATAATGTTCGTTGACTTCTGAGGAAGAAACTAAAAATGATCATATGAGAACAATTGTCAATGATATTTATTTTTAATAATGTGCGTTCACCTCTTTGGAACAAACCAAAATTATTACATGTGAAAACACGTAGTAGAATGAAAGGTCCAACATTATAAATAAATGATAAGACACAAAGTTAATTAGGAAAGTGGAGTGTAGTTATTGATGCTTTTGAAACACTCGCTTAAAAGTAATGTTCGTCAAAGAAAGTAACAGTAGTAGCAGTATTAGTAGAGTTGATATATTAATTATTGGAAACATATGAAGCATAAGAAAATGTTTTGATTAAATATTTAGAAATTAGCCTTCAATCCCAGCCGACATGAGGTTCTGACGACTGAGGTTGTGGAGCTTCAATATTTTTTCAAGCAAGGCAGTATCAGTGACTGTCTTGTTGATTATAAAAGCCACGATGAATAAAACGGTTTAGTAATAGGATCTTCCAGTGAGTAAAACATCTAGAACGATGCATGGATAAGGGGAAATGCATGGGAAGACGTAAAATGGGTAAATCTTATTAAGATATATTAATTTTTATCCCCATCAGAATGTCAGTCAATGTAACCAAAGTAAGGACAGGAAATCTCGTGTTTTTTTCCACGCAAATTGCTCTCTGAGATGAGACAGTTTTCCGTCTGTCTGTTGGCCTATGTACTCGACAAATGGAAGTTGCATTGGTTACCCAGTAAGTTTTTCCACATTTATTCTTCTCATTTCAAATCCTGTACCCGAGTTCAAACTCGAAAATTTCTGTCAGGAGTGGGATTCGAACCCACGCCCGGAAGACCGGACTGCGACCTGAACGCAGCGCCTTGGACCGCTCGGCCATCCTGACTTGAGTGTATTCAGTCGCCTGTCCAACTGAACCCGACCGTCTGCTAGATATCCGATCATTTTAGTGTTGGTTTGGGGTTCAGTGACCTAATGTCAATTAGCGGAGTGTGAGCTGTGAGTGAATGTCTTAATGCATATTTTTAACTGATATTTTGGCACGCAGGTAATACCTTTCGTTTAATGGTACGTCAATATTCAGGGAACGAATTTTTTACGTGCTTACTAGCAAGACACCTCTTACAAGATAATTTACTTTTTGCTTTGAGGAGTTTGCAATTGAACATCAGAATCTTAGTTGGTATTTTCCAATGACCCGGCCAGCTTAGTGCAAAGCCGTCGGACTTGTAGCGAAAGCCGGCGTATTTTTTGATCAGTCATCTGCTTCTTTAGTTTGATAATCAGATGTTCAGAAGTTCCCGATATATATATACCGCTTGTGTGACCTCATTTCGACTCCGCATTTTGCGAACCCAGTTATGAACGAGACCTAAATTAAAATTACGAGTGTTTGAAAAGGAACTCTTTCCATTATTTACGTGAAGCCAGACACAGATTTATATATGGTTAGCTTTTAAACCTTGAATTTGTGTTATAATCTGAAAGCGCTTTAGATGTAAAATATTGTTTTCTGTTTTTATGTATATTTGGCATGTTTGTAAAAAAAAAACAAGATTAAGTTTGTTTTTCTGAGTACCAGCAATGACACTCACTGCTCAGTTAATAGAAATGAGAATATTAAGCCTGTTGAAAACTCACTTTGTTTGACTTCATTTAACTCTGAACGAAAATACTGTCTGTTCTCGCCGTATAACGTAGGTATTGAACGAGTATAGGCAGCCGCTTTTCTAAACAAGAGAGATAACTAAGAAAAATGAAAGATTTGAGGGCAGTCAGTTACACTTTGCAACAAGTAATGGGATTTGGTTGGTACTGGTTAATGTTACTCTAAAACCGAAAATTCCAGCCTCAATTATCTCTTGGGAGAACTAGTTCGGATCAGACAGAATGATTAAGTCTGGTGTAAAACATCTAGAAATCGTGGTCAGACTAAAATAGATATTTGGTCGGGCAGGAAGGCGCCTCACGCTTGTTGGTTGTTCGTTAGAAACAGACAAAATCGGCTGTTTAAGTTAGTGTTTAAAATCTTCGAACATATTTTAGATGTGAAGGGAATTAAGGTAATTAAAGGAATACAAAGTGAGGTAAAAACGATGGTCACCTTTTCTCCTGAATAAATGAAATACGTCATATGAAAAGGATGTGAAAATTTTACTGTTTAGCTTCTTCATTGAACTATGAATGTTGTGTGTGTGTATGTATGTATATATATATATATATATATATATATATATATATATATATATATATATATATATATATATATATATTATACAGTATATAATACATGTGTATGTATATATATTATGTGTGTGTGTGTAATCACAAAATAGGTTTATATATTTTATGATGTTTCTGGAGCTTTTAAAAAAAGAAACAGATACATAGATAAATACCTCATTTTTAGCAGTGTGTCATTTTTTCCAGTTATATAAAGTAATTATTTTTCACTCGGCTGGAAACGGTAACTTTGTTGTCCGAACTTTTCAGTTTATTATTTCAACTTTAATTTATGTAGCTCGTCCCTATTACTTTGTAGTATTAATCTACATCGGATACCTATTACGGGGTTGATCATATCTATTATATAAATTATCATACCTATTATAAAAATTATCTCACGTTATATAAAATATCATACGTACTATCAAGATTATCGTACCTGTTGTATACAGTATCATACCTATTATCAAAATTATCATACCTGTTATGTAAAGTATCATACCTATTATCAGAATTATCATACCTGTTATGTAAAGTATCATACCTATTATGAAAATTATCATCCTGTTATGTAAAGTATCATACCTGTTATAAAAATTATCATACCTGTTATGTAAAGTATCATACCTGTTATAAAAACTATCATACCTGTTATGTAAAGTATCATACCTATTATCAAAATTATCATACCTGTCATATAAAGTATCATGCCTATTATAAAAATTATCATACCAGTTATATGAATTGTCATATTACGTATATAAAAATAATTATATTCACACCCAGAACACCAGCCCGCAACCTGAGCTCAGAATCTTGGGCCACTTGGCATCGGTGATTCCGTATATTTAGCTCCACCGAGAAAGTTCAGTGAGGTTATATTGTCTCTTACGTTTGCCTTTCTGTTATTTCATTTTTTATTATTTTTGAAAGATGTCTCAGAAAGCTTATAAACATGTTTTAATCAAGTTTTATGAACATTTTTTTAGACTTTGCGGTAGATATCGATGATTTTGCAGTTTCTCGATTTTTCCATTGTTATTTTCTGTTTATAATGTGGTATGCTATTACCATCCCTGTAACCTTCTTATTAAGCAAAAGAATATGGAAGAATTCGTATTTGAATTATTCTTGTAGTTTTTAATGCTCTTTGTGTTTGCGTTTCATAATTTTTATATATCAATCATTCCACATTTTCATTTAAATATTATTTATCAGTTTATTGCTAAAAAACTGCACTATGTTTAACCTGTGTTACTCATTTTACCTCATTGTCTGATTCTGATCTGTTAAACCCTTGCAAAGTCATTTCAAGATCATTGCTATCATTACTGGAGACTGGAAGGTATGTCCCAATATTATAGCTTTCTTTCCCTGTCCATTGAATAATTTTCACACATTCACATAAATTAATGCCCCTTATACATTGTGAAAACTTCTTGTCAGGAGTGGGATTCGAACCCACGCCCGGAAGACCGGACTGCGACCTGAACGCAGCGCCTTGGACCGCTCGGCCATCCTGACCTGACTTTGGTGGTTGCCTAACATAATCAGGTGTTTTCTTTTTATTCATAGATCTTTCTCGTAAATTTCTGTTATTTTCCATAGACAGTCATGATTTAATGAGTACATAAATATTATATAAAAAGCTACATCTGTGACCTTATTAATTTTAATTTGTATGCATTGTTGATCTACTATTGAAAAGGTTCAAAATTATTAAAAAAAAAAAAAAAAAAACAAAGGTTCACAAGTAAGATGACAATCCAGTGCTGATTCAGATCAGTATTTGAGTCTTCTGTAAATAAACTCAGGTTATTTCGTCGTCCTGCCCCAAGATTATCATGTTCAAAGATTGTATTCATTCTGATGAACCTTTTGTTTTTTTTTTTTTTTTTTGTTGTTTTACATATTTTTATATTCGGTACTTCCAAAACCGTGGTTTCTCCACGAAATTCTGTCATGTTTTTATTCTTCCCACGTTGTGCTGGTAAATCTTTATCTTTGTATGATGTATCAGCAAGAAGAGGTTTCGTTGTTGTAAATGTGAAATTAATGTTACAGAAGTTTTTGATATAATGTTAATACTTGCTAAGATTAATGGCATAAAAGTTATTGATATGATGTTTAATACTTGCTGTTCCTTATTTATATCCCTTTTTCTTTGTTTATTATGATTTTCCTTGTAAAAATTCACGACAAAAATTTGCATAGAAAAGACAATACACTGGAGATCCTTGTGATATTTATTTCACCATCCAATCGGCATACGAAAGGCCAGGATTTCATTACTCTGTAATTGTTTAATATGTAACTTGTTTTACAGACTAAAGTAATGTACCTTATAACATACTCATTTCATGTTTTTCTAGTTTTCAAGATTCAGTTATATCCAGTGATATGTTGTCTGTTATTTTATTGCACACTCGGAAGTAATGCACCTGTCTGCAATTATTATTATATAAAGACTGATAGATTGCACCTGTATAGGGTCATCATGCCCATGAAAATCATCTGTCAGGAGTGGGATTCGAACCCACGCCCGGAAGACCGGACTGCGACCTGAACGCAGCGCCTTGGACCGCTCGGCCATCCTGACCTGATTTGCAACCGCTGCCTAACATAATCAGTTATTTTCTTTTATATAATCTGTCCCATGAACTTTGCTTCATTTTTATTCTTCTTCTTTTCAAAGACATTCATGATTTGAGGAGTACATTCTTCTGTGACATTATTGAAAGTAATTTGTCTTGCATTGTTGGTAATTGATTACAAAGGTTCAAAATGATTAATAATGTTCTCATATATGATGGCAATACAGTTCAGATTCTGACCATTAATTAAGTCCCCTGTCAATAAACTTACAGACAATTTGTAAACAAACCTGCGGTCAGTTCGTCACCGTGAGCAATATTATCATGTTCATATATTTTATATATTCTTAAGAACTATTTTTTTTTTTTTTTACGTATTTTCATATCTATTATTTTAAAAACGATGCCTTCACTACTATATACGCTCCTTAATTTGTTCGCACTGGTTTGTAAATCTTTATCATTGTATGATGTATTTAAAGACGAGAAATACTTCGTTGTTTTACGAATGAAATTTGTATAATGTTCATTTTGTCGACTCCTTTTTTAATAATTTTATTTTCTGTAAAAATATGACACATATACATAGAAAATCTGTTAATTTTGTAAAAATATGTAAACATTTTTAAATTTTCCTTAAAAACGTGACATATTTACATCGAAATATTTTTCTGGAAATATATATATATATAAGTTTTTTTATAAATATATATATATATAGATTTAACAATATATGATTTATATACAGATTTAATTTTTTTATTATACTTATAATAAACTATTTTTAATTTTTGCATTGATAAAAGTGAAGTAAGACATATTTACATTGAAATATTTTTCTGGATTCGAAAAAAACGATGACATGCCTTGGTATACATAAGACCTGATTTTTTTCATAATCAAATCAATTGCAGAAATTTCTGTTATTTATATATACATAGATTTAACAATATATTGTTGATTTATCTTTTACACTATTTAATTTTTCATTATTGTTGATTTGTGTAATTTGTCTTGTATTGTCAATTAATGATTACAAATTAAAATGATTAAGATGTGATTAATTTATATGCATTGATATACAGTCCCTTGTAAGTAAGACAGTCTTGTAGTAGTTTGTCTTAAGAATTATTTTTTAATTTTAAAATTACCTGTTGAAAAATCATCTGTCAGGAGTTGGAAATCTTTATCTTTGTATGATTTGTTAAAGATGAGAAACATTTTGTTGATTTAAGAATGAGCGCCTTTGCCATATGATGTTCATCCTGTCAACCTTTTATTATTCATTTTATGTTTTTAAGAATGAAACATAATCATGCTGGAACTCTTTTATATTTCATTTTTGTTATTTTCTAAAAACGTAACATACAAACAAAATTTTTATTTTCTGTGAAAAATATGACATGTATATGCATAGAGATTTTTTATTTTGTATATACATAGAATTAACAATATACTGTTGAGAGTAATTATTTTTCAATTATCATCCTGATTTCCAGAATTATTAGATGATTTAGTATACAAGACACCTGGATTCTTTTACCCATGTGTTTTCAAACTATTAAATGCCATTTTTGATATACATTCCTTACATAATTAGTTTTTTTAAATCTATTGCATTGTTGATTAATGATTTAAATGT
Source organism: Macrobrachium rosenbergii (assembly GCF_040412425.1). NCBI lineage: Eukaryota > Metazoa > Arthropoda > Malacostraca > Decapoda > Palaemonidae > Macrobrachium > Macrobrachium rosenbergii. The sequence goes on along the minus strand of NC_089767.1, from coordinate 39,346,135 downwards.
AATTTGTCTTGTATTGTCAATTAATGATTATGTTGGCAATAAGTTCAGTTCAAAATTGATTAATTAAACTTACAGTCCATATGAATTATTTTTGATTTTCATGTCTGTTATTTTAAAAAGTTCAGATTTCTGACTTATTTGTTAATTGGGTTGTAAATCTTTATCTTTGTAAATAAACAAGAAACAGTCGTTGATTTAATAATGAAAATAAACTTATTCCTTTTATATATTCATTTTGTTATTTTCTAGAAACATAACATACAAAATAAAATTTTTATTTTTTTACGTAGAAATTTTCATTTCTGTATATTATTTTAAAAATTCACCTAATTATTTTACAAATTATCATGTCCTTATTTTTTTATTACTTGGGTCAAAATTATTATCTTTGATTTATGATTTGATAAAGACACCTGGATTGGTTAACTATCTTTGTTGATTTAAGAATGAATTTGTTGATGATTTCATACATAACTCAGTTTTTTTTTATATATTCAGAAATTTCTGTTATTTTTAAGAATGAAATTGATTAGTATGTTCATTTTTAACCTCTAAGTATTTTTCGTTTTATATTATTGGTTTAAATGTTATTTTCTTGTAAAATTAACATACAAGGTTCAAAATGATTTAATTTCACATGTATGGAAAAATATGACATGTATATGCATAATTAATTTTTACAGTTTTTGTAAATAAATATCCCAGTTAGAATTAAGAATTACTTTTTTGATTTCATGTCTGTTATTTTAAAAATCCCCTGTCATGTCAGGATCTTATTGTCCTTATTTGTTAGCATTGGGTTGTAACTTCATTATTTTTTCATTTTAAAGACTTGAAACACTTTGTTGATTTCAAGAATGAATTATGATGTCAACTCCTTTTATATATTCATTTTTGTTATTTTTATGTGCTAGAAAATTTTTATTTTCTTTGAAAAATGACATGTACAGTAATTTATACATAGAAGAATATACTGTTGACCTGGAACTTCATTATTTTATCATTGAATGATTATGATGTGTTGATTTACCTCTGATAAACCATGTAAGACACCTGGATTGGTAATTACCTTGAAAATCATCTGTCAGGAGTGGGATTCAACCACGCCGGAAGACCGGACTGCGACCTGAACGCAGCGCCTTGGACCGCTCGGCCATCCTGACCTGATTGATATACATTCCTTACATAATTAGTTTTTTTAAATCTATTGCAGAAATTTCTGTTATTTTCAATAGACATTCATGATTTGAGGAGTAGATGATTAGTATGCAATTCTTTTCCTTTTCAAACTATTAAATGTTTTTTGTCTTGCATTGTTGATTAATGATTTAAATGTAATTTGTCTTGTATTGTCAATTAATGATTACAAAGGTTCAAAATGATTAATAATGTTCACATGTATGGTGGCAATACAGTTCAGTATCTGACCATTAATTAAGTCCCCTGTAATTAAACTTACAGTCATTTTGTAAATAAACTTACTCCCAGTTCGTCTTCAGAATTATTTTTCGTATTTTCATGTCTATTATTTTTTGCCACCTGTATTTTAATTAAGTCCCCTGTAATTGTTACAGTCATTTTTAAATAAATACCCCAGTTCGTCTTCAGAATTATTTTTCGTGTTTTCAGGATCATTCAGGAACTTGTCCTTATTTGTTAGCATTGGGTTGTAAATCTTTATCTTTGTATGATTTGTTAAAGACATGAAACACTTCGTTGATTTAATAATGAAACTGGTATGATCATACTGTCAACTCCTTTTATATATTCATTTTTGTTATTTTCTGTAAAAACATAACATACAAACATAGAAAATTTTTTATTTTCTGTGAAAAACATGACATGTATATACATAGAAATTTTTATTTCTGTATATACATAGAATTAACAATATACTATTGATTCACAGTAATTATTTTACCAATTATCATCCTACGAACTTCATTATTTTTTCATTAGCTTGTCCACTTTTCAAGAATGATTATGATGTGTTGATTTATGTGCTCTGATATACAGTGAAGTAAGACACCTGGAATGGTAATTACTACCTTGAAAATCATCTGTCAGGAGTGGGATTCGAACCCACGCCCGGAAGACGGAATGCGACCTGAACGCAGCGCCTTGGACCGCTCGGCCATCCTGACCTGATTGATATACATTCCTTACATAATCAGTTTTTTTTTAAATCTATTGCAGAAATTTCTGTTATTTTTAGTAGATATTCATGATTTGAGAAGTATATGATTAGTGCGTAATTCTTTTCATTTTTAACCTACTAAGTGTTTTTCGTTTTGCATTGTTGATTATTGGTTTAAATGTAATTTGTCTTGTATTGTCAATTAATGATTACAAAGGTTCAAAATTATTAATAATGTTCACATGTATGTTGGCAATACAGTTCAGTATCTGACCATTAATTAAGTCCCCTGTAATTAAACTTACAGTCATTTTGTAAATAAACACTCCCAGTTCGTCTTCAGAATTATTTTTTACGTATTTTCATGTCTGTTATTTTAAAAATGCCCCCTGTCATGTCAGGATCTTATTGTCCTTATTTGTTAGCATTGGGTTGTAAATCTTTATCTTTGTATGATTTGTTAAAGACAAGAAACACTTTGTTGATTTAATAATGAAACTGGTATGATCATACTGTCAACTCCTTTTATATATTCATTTTATGTTATTTTCTGTAAAAACATAACATACAAACATGGAAATTTTTTATTTTCTGTGAAAAACATGACATGTATATACATAGAAATTTTTTTTATTTCTGTTTATACATAGAATTAACAATATACTGTTGATTCACAATAATTATTTTACCATTTATCATCCTACGAACTTCATTGTTCTTTTCATTAGCTTGTCCACTTTTCAAAAATTATTATGATGTGTTGATTTATGTACTCTGATATACAGTGAAGTAAGACACCTGGATTGGTAATTACTACCTTGAAAATCATGTGTCAGGAGTGGGATTTGAACCCACGCCCGGAAGACCGGACTGCGACCTGAACGCAGCGCCTTGGACCGCTCGGCCATCCTGACCTGATTAATATACATTCCTTACATAATCAGTTTTTTTTTTAAATCTATTGCAGAAATTTCTGTTATTTTCAATAGACATTCATGATTTGAGAAGTACATGATTAGTATGTAATTCTTTTAATTTTTAACCTACTAAGTGTTTTTCGTTTTGCATTGTTGATTAATGGTTTAAATGTAATTTGTCTTGTATTGTCAATTAATGATTACAAATTCAAAATGATTAATAATGTTCACATGTATGTTGGCAATACAATTCAGTATCTGACCATTAATTAACTCCCATATAATTAAACTTACAGTCATTTTGTAAATAAACTTACTCCCAGTTCGTCTTCAGAATTATTTTTTACACATATTTTCATGTCTGTTATTTTAAAAATGCCCCCTGTCATGTCAGGAACTTATTGTCCTTATTTGTTAGGATTGGGTTGTAAATCTTTATCTTTGTATGGTTTGTTAAAGACGAGAAACACTTCGTTGATTTAATAATGAAACTGGTATGACCATACTGTCAACTCCTTTTATATATTCATTTTGTTATTTTCTGTAAAAGCATAACATACAAACATAGAAAATTTTTTATTTTCTGTGAAAAACAAGACATGTATATACATAGAAATTTCTTTATTTCTATATATACATAGAATTAACAATATACTATTGATTCACAATAATTATTTTACCAATTATCATCCTACGAACTTCATTATTTTTTCATTAGCTTGTCCACTTTTCAAGAATTATTATGATGTGTTGATTTATGTGCTCTGATATACAGTGAAGTAAGACACCTGGATTGGTAATTACTACCTTGAAAATCATGTGTCAGGAGTGGGATTCGAACCCACGCCCGGAAGACCGGACTGCGACCTGAACGCAGCGCCTTGGACCGCTCGGCCATCCTGACCTGATTGATATACATTCCTTACATAATCAATTTTTTTTTTTAAATCTATTGCAGAAATTTCTGTTATTTTCAGTAGACATTCATGATTTGAGAAGTACATGATTAGTGCGTAATTCTTTTCATTTTTAACCTACTAAGTGTTTTTCGTTTTGCATTATTGATTAATGGTTTAAATGTAATTTGTCTTGTATTGTCAGTTAATGATTACAAAGGTTCAAAATGATTAATAATGTTCACATGTATGTTGGCAATACAGTTCAGTATCTGACCATTAATTAAGTCCCCTGTAATTAAACTTACAGTCATTTTGTAAATAAACTTACTCCCAGTTCGTCTTCAGAATTATTTTTTACGTATTTTCATGTCTGTTATTTTAAAAATGCCCCCTGTCATGTCAGGAACTTATTGTCCTTATTTGTTAGGATTGGGTTGCAAATCTTTATCTTTGTATGATTTTTTAAAGACAAGAAACACTTCGTTGATTTAATAATGAAACTGGTATGATCATACTGTCAACTCCTTTTATATATTCATTTTAAGTTATTTTCTGTAAAAACATAACATAAAAACATGGAAATTTGTTGTATTTTCTGTGAAAAACATGACATGTATATACATAGAAATTTTTTTATTTCTGTATATACATAGAATTAACAATATACTGTTGATTCACAATAATTATTTTACCAATTATCATCCTATGAACTTCATTATTTTTTCATTAGCTCGTCCACTTTTCAAGAATGATTATGATGTGTTGATTTATGTGCTCTGATATACAGTGAAGCAAGACACCTGGAATGGTAATTACTACCTTGAAAATCATGTGTCAGGAGTGGGATTCGAACCCACGCCCGGAAGACCGGACTGCGACCTGAACGCAGCGCCTTGGACCGCTCGGCCATCCTGACCTGATTGATATACATTCCTTACATAATCAGTTTTTTTTTAAATCTATTGCAGAAATTTCTGTTATTTTCAGTAGACATTCATGATTTGAGAAGTATATGATTAGTATGTAATTCTTTTCATTTTTAACCTACTAAGTGTTTTTCGTTTTGCATTGTTGATTATTGGTTTAAATGTAATTTGTCTTGTATTGTCAGTTAATGATTACAAAGATTCAAAATGATTAATAATGTTCACATGTATGATGGCAATACAGTTCAGTATCTGACCATTAATTAAGTCCCCTGTAATTAAACTTACAGTCATTCTGTAAATAAACTTACTCCCAGTTCATCTTCAGAATTATTTTTTACACATATTTTCATGTCTGTTATTTAAAAATACCCCCTGTCATGTCAGGAACTTATTGTCCTAATTTGTTAGTATTGGGTTGTAAATCTTTATCTTTGTATGATTTGTTAAAGACGAGAAACATTTCGTTGATTTAATAATGAAACTGGTATGATCATTCTGTCAACTCCTTTTATATATTAATTTTATGTTATTTTCTGTAAAAACATAACTTAAAAACATGGAATTTTTTTTTATTTTCTGTGAAAAACATGACATGTATATACATGGAAATTTTTATATATCTGTATATACATAGAATTAACAATATACTGTTGATTCACAATAATTATTTTACCAATTATCATCCAACGAACTTCATTATTTTTTCATTAGCTTGTCCACTTTTCAAGAATGATTATGATGTGTTGATTTATGTGCTCTGATATACAGTGAAGTAAGACAAGACACCTGGATTGGTAATTACTACCTTGAAAATCATGTGTCAGGAGTGGGATTCGAACCCACGCCCGGAAGACCGGACTGCGACCTGAACGCAGCGCCTTGGACCGCTCGGCCATCCTGACCTGATTAATATAAATTCCTTTCGTAATCAGTTTTTTATATATGTGTATCATCTATCCCATAAACTTGTTTTTTTTTTGTATGCATTCATAATTTAAGGAGTTCATAATTATTATGTAATTCTTTTAAATTTTAACTGTATTTAATGTAATTTGCCTTGCATTGATGATTAACGATTTAAATGTAATTTGTCTTGCATTGTTGATTAATGATTACAAAGGTTCAAAATGATTAATAATGTTCACATGTATGATGGCAATACAGCTTCTGACCATTAATTAAGTCCCTTAATTTTGTAAATAAACTTACTATCAGTTTGTCCTCTTACTCAATTTACGGATGTTATTTATTCTGAAGAATGATTTTTTTTTTACGTATTTTCATATCTGTTATTCTAAAAATTTCTACCTTCACTCTAAATTCTGTCATGTGTTGTTAAGAACATAATGTCCTTATGTTCGTCTTGGGGTGTAAATCTTTGCCTTTGTATTATGTATTAAAGACGAGAAATACCCAACTCCTTTTATATATTAATTTCAATTAGTATATTTTGTCGTTTCAGTGTAAAAATATGATGTAAATGCATATATATTCAATTATTCATATTTAATTTAATTCTTTTTTTATTTTCCGTGTAGAAAATGTCGAATGTGCATAGATTTAACAATGTATATTACAATTAATTTGATAATTATCCTTGTAAAAACTTGACTAACATACTAGATTTTGCGATGTGTTATTGTAACCCGGAAATTATATTACTATCTTTTATTATTACAAACTCTATTATTCTTTCATTAGCTTGTCCACTTTTCATGAATTATCTTCATGAAGTGTTAATTTGTATGGAATGATATTCAGCAAAACAAGATGATTGTATCGGTAATCATTACATTGCAAATCATCTGTCAGGAGTGGGATTCGAACCCACGCCCGGAAAACCGGACTGCGACCTGAACGCAGCGCCTTGGACCGCTCGGCCATCCTGACCTGATTAATGTACTTTCCTTTTGTAATCAGGTTTATATATATATATATATATATATATATATATATATATATATATATATATATATATATGTATGTATAATCTATCCCATAAATTTTTTTTATGCATTCATAATTTAAGAAGTTCATAATTATCATGTAATTCTTTTCTATTTTAACCTTATTTAATGTAATTTGTCTTGCATTGTTGATTAATTATTTAATAAATGTCATTTGTCTTGCATTATCGATTAATGATTACAAAGGTTCAAAATGATTAATAATATTCACATGTATGATGGCAATACATTTCGGTTTCTGACCAGTAAGTCCACTGTAAACAAACTTAGTCGTTTTGTAAATAAACTTATGAGACAGTTTGTCTTCTTCCTCAATATTATCATGTTCACAGATGGTATTTATTTTTAAGAATGATTTTTTGTACTTGTTTTCATATCTGTTACTCTAAGAATTGCTGCCTTAGATCTAAATTCTGTCATGTTTTGTTAGGAACACACTGTCCTTATTATGTTCGTGTTGGAGTGTAAATCTTTAGCTTTCTATGATATATTAAAGACTAGAAATACCGGACTTATTTTATATATTAGTTTCAATTAATTTTTTTATCGTTTCCATTTAAAAATATGTTATAAAAGCATATAGGTTTAATTATGTATATTTCATTTAATTCTTTTTTATTTTCCGTAAAAAAAGTCAAATATACGTAGATTTAACGATGTATATTACAATATACGTAGATTTAACGATGTACATTACAATTAACTTGATAATTATCCATGTAAAAACTTGACTATTATACTAGATTTAGCGATGTATTATTGTAACCCGGAAATTATTTTACTATCTTGTTTTATTATTACAAACTCTATTATTCTTGAATTATCTTCATGAAGTGTTCATTTGTATGGAATGATATGCAGCAAAACAAGAGTTGTTATTGGTAATCATTACCTTGAAAATCATCTGTCAGGAGTGGGATTCGAACCCACGCCCGGAAGACCGGACTGCGACCTGAACGCAGCGCCTTGGACCGCTCGGCCATCCTGACCTGATTAATAAACTTAACTTACATAATCAGGTTTTTATATATATGTATAATCTATCCCATACACTTGTTTTTTTTTTGTATGCATTCATGATTTAAGGAGTTCATAATTATTTCATAATTCTTTTCTATTTTAACCTTATTTAATGTAATTTGTCTTGCGTTGTTGGTTAATGATTTAAATGTAATTTGTCTTGCATTGTCGATTAATGATTACAAAGGTTTAGAATGACTAATAATATTCACATGTATGGTGGCAGTACGCTTCAGTTTCTGACCATTAATTAGGTCCCCTGTAAACAAACTCAGTCATTTTGTAAATAAACTGACAATCAGTTCGTCTTGTTACTCAATATTATCATGTTCACAGATGTTATTTATTTTTAAGAATGATTTTTTTTACTTGTTTTCATATCTGTTACTCTAAAAATTGCTACCTTAGCTCTAAATTCTATCATGTTTTGTTAAGAACATACTGTCCTTATTTAGTTTGTGTTAGGTTGTAAATCTAAATCTTTGTATGATGTATTAAACACTAGAAATACCTGACTCCTTTTATATATTAGTTTCAATTAATTTTTTATATCGTTTCCTTTTAAAAATATGTTACAAAGCATATAGGTTAAAATTATGTATATTTCATTAAATTCTTTTTTATTTTCCTTAAAAAAAGTCAAATGTACGTAGATTTAACGATGTGTATTACAGTGTACATAGATTTAACGCTGTATATTACAATTAACCTGATGATTATCCATGTAAAACTTGACTAATATACTAGATTTAGTGATGTATTATTGTAACCTGGAAATTATTTTACTGTGTTATTTTATTATTACAAACTCTATTATTCCTTTCATTAGCTTGGCCACTTTTCATGAATTATCTTCATGAAGCGTTCATTTGTATGCAATGATATGCAGCGAAACAAGACAACGGTATCGGTAATCATTACCTCTAAAATCATCTGTCAGGAGTGGGATTCGAACCCACGCCCGGAAGACCGGACTGCGACCTGAACGCAGCGCCTTGGACCGCTCGGCCATCCTGACCTGATTAATATACATTCCTTACATAATCAGGTTTTTATATATGTGTATAATCTATCCCATACATACACTTGTTTTTTGTTTGTATGCATTCATAATTTAAGGATTTCATAATTATTATGTAATTCTTTTCAAATTTAACCCTATTTAATGTAATTTGTCTTGCATTGTTGATTAATGATTTAAATGTAATTTGTCTTGCATTGTTGATTAATGATTACAAAGGTTCAAAATGGTTAATAATATTCACATGTATGATGGCAGTACAGTTCAGTTTCTGACCATTAATTAAGTCCCCTATAAATAAACTTAGTAATTTTGTAAATAAACTTACAATCAGTTCGTCTTCTTACTCAATATTATCATGTTCACAGATGTTATTTATTCTTATGATTATTTTTTTTACATATTTTCATATCTGTTCTAAAAATTTCTACTTTCACTCTTAATCCTGTCATGTTTTGTTAAGAACATAATGTCCTTATTGTGTTCGTGTTGGGGTGTAAATCTTTATCTTTGTATGATGTTTTAAAGACTAGAAATACCTGACTCCTTTTATATATTAATTTCAATTAATATTTTTATCGTTTCCATGTAAAAATATGTTATAAATACATATAGGTCTAATGATGTATATTTCATTTAATTCTTTTTTTATTTTCCATAAAAGAACGTCCAATAAACGTAGAATTAATGATGTATATTCCAGTTAACTTGATAATTTTCCATGTAAAACTTGACTGATATATATATAGATTTAGCATTATTGTAACCTGGTCATTTTTTATGTTATTATTATTACAATGATTATTACAAACTCTATTATTCTTTCATTAGCTTGTCCACTTAACATGAATTATCTTCATGAAGTGTTAATTTGTATGCAGTGATATGCAGTGAACCAACACGACTGTATCGGTAATCATTACCTTGAAAATTTTCTGTCAGGAGTGGGATTCGAACCCACGCCCGGAAGACCGGACTGCGACCTGAACGCAGCGCCTTGGACCGCTCGGCCATCCTGACTTGACGATATATATATATATATATATATATATATATATATATATATATATATATATATATATATATATATATATATATATATGTAATTGTTTTTCGTCTGTGATTTTAGTGTTTGTTAGTTATTCATAGATTAAATCAAAAGTTATTTTAAATAAAATTACGAAGTTATTTTGAATCTTTTACTTATTTATTGTGGGAAATTCAGCATATTTTTCTCATAAGTATTATCTGTCTCTCCTTAAATAGAATTACAAAATTATTTTAAATAAAATTAAAATGTTATTTCAAATACTTTAGGGATTTATTGCGGGGAAATTCATATTCATTAAAAAGTTATTTCAAATACTTTAGGGATTTGTTGCAGGGAAATTCGTACTTATTAAAAATTTATTTCAAGCACTTTAGGGATTTATGCGGGGGAAATTCATATCTAACAAAAGTTATTTCAAATACTTTAGGGATTTATTGCGGGGAAATTCGTATTTGTTAAAAATTTTTTCAAATACTCTATGGATTTATTGCGGGGAAATTCGTATTTATTAAAAATTTATTACAAACACTTTAGGGATTTATGCTGGGAAATTCGTATTTATTAAAAAGTTATATAAAATACTCAAGGGATTTGTTGCGGGGAAAATTCATATTTAATAAAAAGTTATTTCAAATACTTCAGGGATTTATTGCGCTGAAATTCATATTCATTAAAAAGTTATTTCAAACACTTTAGGGATTTATTGTGGGGAAATTCATATTCATTAAAAAATCATTTCAAACACTTTAGGGATTTATTGCAGGGAAATTCATATTTTCTTCAGAGTATGATCTATCCCTACCTTCACGAAGAACCTCGGCCATTTATTGCAGGGAAATTCATATTTTCTTCAGAGTATGATCTATCCCTACCTTCACGAAGAACCTCGGCCAAGGTGTGTGAGAACCTGAAGCCGAGCAAGCAGGTGCGTGCTGACTAAGGAGGGAGATCTCGACTTGAGAGAGCACACAATCCATCTCTCTGAGAAGAAACGTCTTCCGACAAACAGTTACGACAGAAACCAGCGGACATGCAATTGCTTTTCGCTCTGGCACGAGAAGCCTTCGCTGCGGACTTCGGGAATTCACGTGATCTAGAGATTTGCTTTTAATACCCTTGCCGCGCCGCCGAGGAGGAGGAGGAGGAGGAGGAGGAAGAAGATACAACATCAAAGACTTCTCTCGCTTGCACAAAGATTGCTTGAGAGAGAAATTGTGGGAGCCCCCCCTCCCTCCCCGCCGCCCCTCAAAAGAAAATAATAAAATGCAAGCAAGCAAACCACTCTCCTGTGGAAGTTCTTTGATCTTGTTGTAGTCTCGGAGTCTTTATGCTTGGGGGGAATGCTTGCGGAGTGCTTGACTTTCGTTTGAAATTAATCGTCTTCCCCCCGCCGTTTATTGCTGAAATTATGTTGCTTTTATGGCCTTGGATTCAGGCAGTCGATTTCGTCAAGGTTGCTTTTAACTTTGATTATGCAAACATCTTTTAATATGCCACAAGCATTGCCCAGACACTGGGAAGTTCCAAGTCATTGTGTCATTTTTAGTTTTCTGTTAAAAGAAAACTATTGTGCCGGCTTTGTCTGTCCGTCCGCACTTTTTTCTGTCCGCCTTCAGATCTTAAAAACTACTGAGGCTAGAGGGCTGCAAATTGGTATGTTGATGATCCACCCTCCAATCATCAAACGTAACAAATTTCAGCCCTCTAGCCTCAGTAGCTTTTATTTTATTTAAGGTTAAAGTTAGCCATAAGTCGTGCTTCTGGCAACGATATAGTATAGACCACCACCAGGCCGTGGTTAAAATGTCATGGGCCGCGGCTCATACAGCATTATACCAAGATCACCGAAAGATAGATCTATTTTCGGTGGCCTTGATTATACGCCGTACAGAAAACTCGATTACGCTGAAGGAACTTCGGCGCAGTTTTTACTTGTTACTATTGTTTCCATATTGTCGTTTATGAATTGGTAAAGAAGCTTTCAGGTGACAAAGAAGACTTAGGAAAAAGAAACTTCAGAATGAGAGACTACACTGATTCATCTTATGAAACGTATATAAAAAAAACAGTGTTTTGAACCTATTTACTGCTATTTTTAAAACGTTTTTTCTTGTTTCTATGCATGTTTACACCAGAGACTATTTTTACAGGGATAAAAGCATGATTTTTTTACTTTTATCTTTTGCACGTAAATAGAATTTATGATGAATTACTTTATTTTATTTATTTTTTCAGATTCATGTCAGTTGGCAATGTTAGAAGGTCAAACCGCCAATGACTCAGTGTCTCTGATCCGAACTTTATTCATTTGAAGAAAAGAAATCGCAGTTTTTTTTATGTGTATCGCTTTCATTGTTAGACAAATGATGTCACTGTCGAATATTTCAGTGGAGGGTTATGTAATATTTGTTTTCATTAATTTCTAGTTAAGATTTGACTCGAGGTGGTGTTTGAAATATTAATGTCTTATTATTATTATTATTATTATTATTATTATTATTATTATTATTATTATTATTATTATTGTTGTTGATTGCCCCAGTGACTTCATTATTATTGTTATTATTATTATTATTATTATTATTATTATTATTATTGCCTCAGTGACTTCATCATCATCATCATCACTGTTATTATTATCATTATTATTATTATCATTATTGAAGGAGAACGCTTTTTCAACCGAGTTAGTTCTTAGTTTATTTATTTTTTCTTCTCTGTTTGCGGCGGGTCATATATATAATATTCCCAAAATTCGTAAGGGAAAAGCACTCTGTGTTTAACATAGTTTTTATTAAATAAGGAAGTTTCAATTAGATGTTACATCTGCCCGTCCAGGGCCCTCTACCCATCTTTGGCATGCAAGCGTCTGGTTTAGATTAAGCTGGCTTATACCAGTGCGGAACCCTCACCCTAATTGCAGTAAGGCGATGCAGTCCGCTGGCATTTGACCAACCAACAGATATCAGACAGTAAAGAATTTAAAAGTGGTTTTTTGTTTTTGTTTTTAATTGTACGAGCTAGAAAGTCATGGTCATTGAGAAGGTTAAAAAAAAAAAGGACGTCAGTAAAATCTCTTCTGTAGTGGGACTGCCATTGTCCTTTCTAAATCATTTGGTGCATCCTCTGCATGCGATGGTTTTGGGGGGCGAGGGGTGGTGGTCTAGACTTGAGGCCGTTGGTATCGAATTGGCATCCGGCGCCTGATTGGCATCGAGGTTCGTGGTGCTGAGGATGACCTCCGCGGATCAGTGATGGAAGGGAGAGTATCTCTACTTTGGTATTCATCAATGGATAGAGTTTTCGGATATGTAGGACCCCAATCAGGCGTAGTTGGGGCGTCATCTAGGATTTCTGCCGACTGTAACAGAGTAGGAAGGGCAAGGGTTCCTTGGTGAACCGTTCTGTGACATTTATAGATTGCCTCAAGTGGTAAAAAAGTCTTTCGGAGAAGCGGCTGATGGTCAAACCGATGTTAGAATGAAGGCTTCCTCCTGCCTGGTATTTGAAACTGTAGACGACATTCTGCCTCCTAAAAGCATCTGCAGGAGGGGTTGGATTATTCTTGAGTAGGAGGTCAGCAGCGTGACGAATCTTAAATTAGATAAAAGCTGTTTCGTCTCTGCGACACTGGTGGTTCATTATGCCCGTGTAGAATAGTGTTAACAGCTGCTCACCTTCAGTAGGTATTAGTTTTACCTACTGCTTCTTGCCATATAGACGCAGTCAGTCTGCTCTTACTCCATATTTCTCTTTTTCCCTGTTCGAGAGGCCGTTGTTTACGAGTATCTGGGTTGTTATGTCGATCTCTGACGTTTTTTCTGTCCAGTTTGATTCATGGGAGAGGACCTTCCTGATGTAGGTTCACAATGTTCTTTTCAAAGATTTCTTGCCATTCCCTTTGTCAGTTTTAGGCAGAGGCTGGAATTTATCCCTGGTGTAGACCGCCTTGGAGGAGTATCCTCAGGGGACCTGGGCGTCGAGGAAGGGCATGGTCCCTTCGGAACACCCCTTCAGAGAAACGGAGGATGAATGAAACTTCGAAGATACTTCGTAAAGTTTGGAGGTCCTCCTCAGTATCTAAATTGACGAACGTATCGTCAGTGTAACCATGATAAGTTTGTAAAGGATCCGCCAAGGGGGAACCCGTCGCAGCTCAGAAACCTTGCGGGTCTAAGTAGCAACTTTGAATGTAACCTATGGAGGGTTGCTTCTATAATATCAAGTAGTAACTGGGAATGTAACCTATGGAGGGTTGCTTCTATATATTGGTAGTAACTATGAATAATCTATGGAGGGTTGCTTCTATAATATCAAGTAGTAACTGGGAGTGTAACCTATGGAGGGTTGCTTCTATATATTGGTAGTAACTATGAATGTAACCTATGGAGGGTTGCTTCTAAAATATCAAGTAGTAACTGGGAATGTAACCTATGGAAGGTTGCTTCAAAGATATCCAGAAGCAATTATGAATGTAACCTATATGGAAGGTTGCTTCAGAGATATCCAGAAGCAACTGTGAATGTAACGTGTGGAGGGTTGCTTGTAAAACATCCAATAGCAGCTATGAATGTAACCTTTGGAGGGTTGCTTCTAAAATATCCAGTAGCCACTATGATTGTAACCTATTGAGGGTTGCTTCTATAATATCAAGTAATAACTGGGAATGTAACTATGGAGGGTTGCTTCTAAAATATCCAGAAGCAACTGAATGTAACCTGTGGAGGGTTGCTTCTAGATATCCAGAAGCAACTACGAATGTAACCTATGGAGGGTTGCTTCTAAAATATCCATTAGCAACAATGAATGTAAACTATGGAGGGTTGCTTCTAAAATATCCAGAAGCAACTCTGAATGCAACCTATAGAGGGTTGCTTCTAAAATATCAAGTAGTAAATGTGATTGTACCCTTCAGAGGGTTGCTTCTAAAATATCAAGTAGTAACTGAGAACGTTACCTATGGAGGGTTGCTTCTGAAATGTCCAATGCCGGCGTCGTGTTTTCCCTACATATTTGGGAAGCATGTTGTCCCCACTTACTTCCCAAAAGGATGCGATGATGCAGTCATCGCATCCTTTTGGGGGGGGGGGAATCCTTGAGAGCTCACAGGAAGTCACCAGACCACTGAAGGTACGATCTGTCAAGGACGCAGGTGTTTAATAATTCACTGCGTCGTTTAGCCCTGATACATCAGAATGGGAATCTGACTGATGATAGGTACGGGAAGGTTACCTAGGTCAGGGGATTAAAAGATTTAAGTGACTTGATTTTTTTAATTTTTTCATTTCTCTGTAATCGCGAGTTTTTGTTTGTGCGTCTTAAAAACCTTTAAACATATTTTATTTTTCTCCTTTGGAGCTTGGGAATATTAAATATAGCTGGTACACAGATAAATAGAAATCATAAGAAAGATTTCAAAAAATATATAAAAAAAAAAACTTGATGCAGTTAAACTAGCGATCTCTTTTTAATGTTACAGCAATAAAGATGGTCTTTTAATTGTGTATCATTATTTCTTGTAAATCTTTAGAAATACAAACCTCTCTCTCTCTCTCTCTCTCTCTTTCTTATTGTTTATTATCTTTTCTAGAAACTCTTGATAAACATAAATGGGAATCTCTCTCTCTCTCTCGGGAAGGTTCTCTCTCTCTCAGGGATTAAAGATTTCTCTCTCCTGATTTTTTAATTTTTCATTTCTAGCAAATCAGTTTTTGTTAATGCGTCTTAAAAACCTTTAAACATATTCTATTTCTCTCCTTTCTCTCTCTCTCTCATTGATTTTATTATCTTTTCTAGAAACTCTTGGTAAATAACAAACCTCTCTCTCTCTCTCTCTCTCTCTCTCTCTCTCTCTCTCTCTCTCTCTCTCTCTCTCTCTCTCATTGTTTATTATCTTTTCTAGAAACTCTTGGTAAACACAAACCTCTCTCTCTCTCTCTCTCTCTCTCTCTCTCTCTCTCTCTCTCTCTCTCTCTCTCTCTCTCCTAGTTGTTTATTATCATTTCTAGCAAATCTTAATAAACACAAACTCTCTCTCTCTCTCTCTCTCTCTCTCTCTCTCTCTCTCTCTCTCTCTCTCTCTCTCTCTCTCATTGTTTATTATCTTTTCTAGAAACCCTTGGTAAACACAAACCTCTCTCTCTCTCTCTCTCTCTCTCTCTCTCTCTCTCTCTCTCTCTCTCTCTCTCTCTCTCTCTCTCTCTCCTAATTGTTTATTATCATTTCTACCGACTCTTTATAATTCCCTCTCTCTCTCCCGTGAAGATACACTATAATTACCCCCCATAAACCGAGCAAAACAAGCAGCTTTTCCATTCCTCCCCTCGGTCCAATGATAGTTTTATGCGTTGCAGATGTTATTAGTTCCCTATGCGTTGCATGATTGCAAGGTTTTAACAGAGTAGCATTACTCCGCTCATTCTTTTGCAGCATTCCAAAGGTGTGTTGGTTACCTCGCTGTGGAAGTTTGTTGTTGTTTCTTGGTCTCACTGGTACGTGTGTTTGTTTTTGTGTTTGTTAAAGTACATCTATATTTATTTATAAGCGTGTTTATGCTACTGGGCATCAGAATTACTTCATATATCTTGCATTTGGATCTAAGGCTTTGTAATGAAAATCGCATCCAATGAGTTTGAAGAATTAGTGTAGTTAAGAGGGCATTGTGTCTATTACAATTACATACGTATCTGGTAAAAAAATCAGGTAGATTATATATATATATATATATATATATATATATGGTAGATTTATATATATATATATATATATATATATATATATATATATATATATATATATAATATATATATATATTGTGTGTTTTTTGTGTTTATGTGTCTGTTAGCCAGACATGTGCTCTCCAAATCTATATTTGCTATCAAGGTTCCCTGTGAGCTATTTAACGTGTGATTACGTATAAAGGGAATTAAGTACAACAATCTTACAAGTTTACAAACCCACAAAATGGTCTTAACCTCAGCTGTTTGACCTTATCCAACTCTCCCTTCCCAAGGTCGAAATTCTGCAAACGGCCCCAGACAATGACCCTCGTAGGTCAGTGCTCTGAGAGAGAGAGAGAGAGAGAGAGAGAGAGAGAGAGAGAGAGAGAGAGAGTCTAAATCAGACTGTTTACCACGGGGGAATTTCTTTCATTGAAATGGGTCAAGAGCAAATACCACGTATGTGTGCCCTCAAGATCGAAAATCGTAGGTATTTTCGTGGAAATTAGATCTTCAGTGATCCGTCGCCCCGTGTTGGGTTTTGTCTCGAGATTCAAAAGGATTAGATTAAATGGCTCTTTTCATTTAATGGGGGTTTTGGTTTATTGAGGTGGCGTTAAATCAAGGTTAGAGAAAGGGTACTGTGTTTTTGGTGCTGAATGCTGTATAACCTTGTATGAAGGTTCTCTGAGGTGATTTATGAAGGTTCTCTTAGGTGTTATATATATATATATATATATATATATATATATATATATATATATATATATATATATATATATATACACACACACACACACTAACAGGACTTTATTCAAACTGGATGATATTTATTAAAAAAATTTACAAAGCTTTCTAGGACAGACAGTCCTCATTTTTGTCAAGTATCCGTAAAATGAATAAGTTCCTCTCTGTTAGTAATTGTATTAATGCACAGAACAATTGTGTATGTGGTAAAGTTTTATATATATATATATTATATATATATATCTACTTATATATGTGTGTATGTATATTTTTTATTTACGTTTCATAGGTGGCATTTAGTATCATATTGTTAAATTCCCAAGCACTCGTTTTACGCTCTTCTGTTCGAAAATTGAATTTTTGGGAAAGAAATATCCTGTTGTGATTCAGCCAGTTTTACTGAACGGAGTTTTGTTGTTGACGCTTGATGTCATCTTCAGAAATCTGGCAGTGCACCGCAGAAAGAAATGTTTATGGATTACGTTGAACGACTGTAACGAAAATTTAGTCAGCAAGAATAAAGGTAGTAGAAAACAGAAAGTTTAACTGTCCGCCTGAAAGCTTTCACTTTTAACGGAAGAAATTTATGAAAGTATAATTGTCATCTTTGCTTTGCAATTTGATGCTAATTTTATAAGAGAATCTCTCCCAAAAAAACTATATGTAAATATATGTATGTAAAGATTAAGCTAATTTTATAAGAGAATCTCTCCCAAAGAACTATATGTAAATATATATATATAAAGATTAAGCTAAGTTTATAAGTGAATCTCTCCCAAAGAACTATACATATGTAAAGGCATATATCGTTAAAATCCGTTGTTCCTGTGTTGGCCTAAGCTTTGATCCATGTAGCTGGTGGTTGGTTGACTGTAATGAATGACAATGGACAGGGAGAATGACATGAGGCTAGCAACCTCATTGCGAAGTCAAAGATAGTGGTTGAGAATAGGAATGATATAATTCTTATGTATCATCCCCTCAATAAGAGAAATGATTATATATATATATATATATATATATATATATATATATATATATATATATATATATATATATACATACATACATATATATAATATACATACATACATACATATATAAAATGTGTATGTGTTTATGTCTACGTGTGCATGATTATAATCACTTGGACGCGTGATTTATAAATCTAACATCCACTTGGAAAAATGAAAATGGGTTGTAAATCCTGACCGGGTTAGGCTTTATTGCTGAGCCATTTCCAGAGGAGCAGTTTTTCACGTTGAAAGATATATATATATATATATATATATATATATATATATATATATATATATATATATATATATATATATATACTATATATATATATATATATATATATATATATATATATATATATATATTCAAATTCAAAGAGACTTTCACTACTGAGAGATACTGGGTTCTAATCCCTGTAGAGGACAGAGCGATTGTTCAAGTACCATTACACACATTGTGCCTCTGTTTATGTGTCTGGTCGTTAGTTTGAAGGACCTTAAACGAAATCGTCCTTTCCTCACTGAGGAAGAACCGTCCATTAGATATTTTTCTCTCCTCTGACACCTAGCCTCAGGAGTCAGAAAGTAATTTATGACTTTTCCAACTAAGTTCATGACTTTTGCTACCAACTGTACTCAATTTTCGATTTCTGAATTTAAAAGGTATTAAAGGGGTGTTATGGAGAATGTTTCCGATTTGATATGGAGAAATTGATAAACAACTGATTAGGACGAAGGTGTCACTAATTTATTTATAATTACTTATAATTAATTCATTACATGTATATGATATAGTATGTCTAAGATGTATATAATATAGTATAATGTATATATATATATATATATATATATATATATATATATATATATATATATATATATATATACACACTTTATTGTTTGTGAATGCTTGTGTTGTTGTGACATTCATGAGCTCCATTCATTTATAAAGTGTGAAGGAACTGTGTCAGCATGTTTAGTCCACAATACCTCTTTTACCTCCATCACTCAAACCCCAGACAATAAAAATGTCAGCGACCTTTCCTTGCGGGAAAAAGGAACAACAGATACTTTTTTTCTCTCTCTCTCTCTCTCTTTTTATAGAGGTGGGATGAGGGGCGTATTGGCGATTGGCGCCAGAATACACGTTTGTCGCCAGAGAGAGAAGTGGCGCCAACTTGACACCTCTGTCAATATATTTCCTACTCGAACCTCCCCTCTCCCCTCCCCTCCCCCTCCGCCTCTAACCTTCCCCTCCCCTCCTCCTCCCCCCTCCAACCTACCCCTACATTCACCATGAGCGGCCTTTCGTATCGCGCGTTCCCTAAGCATCATGTGCTCACATTAGCTATGTGAGCACTTGATGCTCACATTAGCCAAGTTAGTACGTGATGCTTACATAATTACAACGTTGGGTTTTACTTTGATTTTGGTCAAAGTTAGTTTATTAATTTTTTAAAATTTGATTAATATGTGGTTTATTAACATTGTCCTTATGTATTATCAGTTGGATATACAGTGTTTAAGTTTAGAGCTACTTAATCCTTTTAAGTGTTTGTTTGTTTTAACTGTAAACTCAAGAGAAATCATTGTAACAGAAACTATATAAGAGCAAAGCCATTCTATATGTATATATATATATATATATATATATATATATATATATATATATATATATATATATATATATATATATATATATATATATATATATATATATATATATATATATATATATATATAGTGATGTGTGTGACATAAACAATGTTTGGGAAGTGTACCTCTAATCATTTACTGTTCGTTCGAGGGAATAAAATTAATAGAAGTATAAGGAAGATATGGGAAATTATGATGAAAACCAAGACATTCAGATATTTATACATCCAAACCACTAATCAGATCATTTTAATTCCCAAACACTTCAGGAGCTGAGGTTACGCAGTACGCCAGTCCCCCAGGTCAAGGCAGGAGTCAGTAAAATAGAATTTTAGGTAATCGTTAGGAACAACATAAGACTTGTCGTTCACGAAGGACGTCAATTAATTAAAGGGAGGTTTTTGTGTGTTTCTTTTTATCACTCTGGAAATGGGGTCACACATTTCTTTCTAGATTTCTTCGGCCTGTGAAACTCTACACGCTTGGCCTGGTTTTCTAGCGTCGTTGGATGTAGCTGTATAGTGGGTCAGGTATTACGACGTTATTGTCTAATACATGTATATTAATATATATGTATATTATATATATATATATATACACACAGTATATATTACTTACATGACCCCATTAAAACTGGATGGTATCTAGCGGGTATATTTAATCAGGAAAAGATACCATGCAGTTTCAGTGAGGTTCTGTTAATAATTGTATTAATGCACAGAAGAGTTGTGTAAGTGATAAAGTTAATATATATATATATAATATATATATATGTATGTATATATTTGTATATATATATAATTTTATATATATAAATAAAAAAAAAAATATATATATATATATATATATTTTTTTATAGATATATATATACACACACACACAGTATACACGTATCTGTGTGTGTGTGTTGTTCAGTAATAGTTGCAGGTGATTTGCAATCTCTTCCTAAAATTTTTTGTCATTCGGGCATCAAGAGAATTATACACTTTTTTTTTTTTGCAGCGGGCCTTGCCATAGTCTGGCAGTGTTACTTAAAGCATTGATTGCCACTTGCCCATCTTGCTTAAAACTTGCCTAAGTTCTTCAGAGAATAATGGTTACTCGACCTTATGAAGAGTCGAGTTTTGATTTCAAGGACCCGTCTTCCTTCTCAGATCTGTACTTGTTTGCTTAAACTGCAGACGAGTCAATGTTCCAGTTTACTTTACCCATTTCATAATCTTGCAACAGATTCTGTAATTGAGTCTCTGCTCATTATTCTATGCCCACGGTCTGCCAGCTTATGCTCATTCAGATCGTAGATCCTGTATGTCAAAACGTCTGGAGCAGTTTCAGATATTTGTATGGTCTCTTTATGCTGAACCAAGGCAACGTTCAGGTATAGAAGTATAACGATATCATGTGTAGGACAATGTCATCTGCTCTACTCTCGAACTTTGCTGACAAAGTGGAAGGATGTCTGCTCTGATGGTTGTCACTGTGGTTGCTCACCTCACGAACGAATTTTGGGGCTCCAACGAAGACCGACAAGTGGTAATTCAACTGCAGTTGCGTCGTGGCAAGTATAAACCACTAGGGGGTGAGGTTGTAATGGTCACATATCCAGATGGGATGGATACCGCAGTGCCTCTAGGATATCTTGCCTCGAAAGATATTGAAGGTGGTTCCAGTGCGTGACGAAATACAAATAAGAAATATAAATAATAAATAAAAGCGAATCCTTCCGACCAGCCTTGTGAGAGCTGATAATCAGCTCAGTGGTTTGGTAAAACTATTTTAGTAATAATAATAATAATAATAAATCAAAATAAAATTGGTAATGGTTTCCCTTTTACGAGAATAAAGTGAAATGTCCAATGAACTTTCGGTAACTGAAAAGAGAGGCCAGCTTTATCAGGTTAAGAGAACAAAAAGCAGATTCACCTCCAGAGAATTTTCTGTTTTACAGCCCCTAGCTGCAACCTCTGTCATTCTTTTCACAGTACCTCCGTTCTTATTCTCTTTCTTCAGTCTGACTTTCCATCCCCTTTAACAATTGTTTCATAGTGCAACTTCGAGGTTTTCCTTCTGTTACACCTTTCAAACCTGTTTACTGTCAATTTCCTTTTCAGCGCAGAATGACCTCATAGGTCCCAGCACTTGGCCGTTGGCCTAAATTCTGGTCTATTCTAGAGGATTCTGTGACCTGAAAAAGTAAAAACTTCCAATTCAACAGTATATAAGGAAAGCGAAACTAATACATCATTTTGTTATTGAGATTCCGAACTTACCCAAAGCCAAAGGCAATTTAAAGATGCGTGAAAACTTCTTTTAAAACTAAAAACCAGTTATTACCCTTGAGAGCAGTTGTGAAACGCTGAGCTCGAGTTTGTAGGGTTCTGGTGTGCGCCCGGCCAAGGCGCCACCTGTCGACTCAGAGAGAGAGAGAGAGAGAGAGAGAGAGAGAGATCATTACAATTGTACTTCATCTAAACGAGAGAGAAAAACTGTTGCAATTACCTACATATATATCGAATGGTCAAGCAATTTTATTTTATATATATATATATATATATATATATATATATATATATATATATATATATATATATATATATATATATATATATATATGTGTGTGTGTGTGTGTGTTTGTGTGTGTGTGTGTGTGTGTGTGTAATATATGAGAGAGATAGAGAGAGAGAGAGAGAGAATTGTATTGAAAATGTGTAGACGAATCACTTTCCTTATAATTTTTCATCGTCATATGAGACATTCATCAACATATTTTTAAATTTATATTATCAAATGCTCTCTCTCTCTCTCTCTCTCTCTCTCTCTCTCTCTCTCTCTCTCTCTCTCTCTCTCTCTCTCCGTCATCGAATAATCTCAAGGTGGCGTTGAAACCAGCGCCACCTTTAAACGGGATTTCAAAGCAGCCCCGGGGTTACATTCATTGTCGCTCACCCGAGTGCATGACCCTAGGGTAACCTACTTCTTCGAGTGAAAATAAGTGAAAATAGTTTTGTTTGGCGACTTTCAGTCGAGCATATCCTTGCCAAAAATCTCCAGCTGCTTACGGCGCCTGCGCAGCTCTGCTTATGTCGTCGCGTCCGTTGGGGTCATTGCAATTCTTACGGTGTCATGGCGTCTTTCAAGGGCGCAGCTTTTTTTTTTTTTTTTTTTTTTTGTAGGTGGCATAGCTGTCAAAAAGAAGTGGGGTAGATTGTATTTTAGTTTTTTATATATATATTTTGATATGGAAAAATGTTGGGGAATTTAATTATATTTTGGGATGGTCTGGTTAATGTTTTTTAGCTGCCTGCTATAAAGATGTATTTGCAATAAAAAAAATTCACATAATTATATATATACAAGGTGTGGAATTTACCATTTAGTATTGTTTTTATTTTACTTTTGAAATATGTTAAGGAATTTAATAGTGTGTTGGGATGGTTTGGTTAATGGGTTTTGCTGCTTGCTCAAAAAAGTTTTTCGTAATCGAAGGTAATTCACATAATTATATATATACTATGTGTGGAATTTATGTCATAGTAGGCGACGCTAATAGAGGTAAACAGGATGATATTAAATATTTTAAAAAAAGAACCTAATCAACCCTTCACATCTTACTCTCACAGGAAAGATTGCCAAGTAATGCATTGTGTCTGAAGAAAATTAGTGTCAAGGCAAACAATTGGAAGGTCAAGTGGGCCTCTATTTTTTTATATGGTGAAGCGAAGTCAGATATAAAAAAATTTTAATTCATTTCAGCAATCTTTGGTTTTATAATACAAACGCGCTGATCAAACGCCCTCCGATTTAGTAGTTTACATTTCATGGCCAATTTACCGGCTGCCCTGGATCAAGAGCCCGTGCTAGCTCAAGGCTGGCTTCATCATAGATATGAACCAACTCGTTCAGAGAATTTTAATGTTGTTTAAATATTCGGTGTTACACCAGAGTATTCTCTTGTTACCCTTGTGACTTTTGTTGTCCAACTCGTGCCTCGGACATTTTGACATCTTGTTCAGAAACAGCCTTTTTTTTAAATTTTGAACTTTTT